>NW_016690227.1:2341239-2389161 GCF_001604755.1 Lepidothrix coronata
TTCTCACTTTGTTGCAGAACTGTACCAAGGTGCATACATATGCTTTCATATGCTTTCATTAAATTTTCTCTCTTGCTGATTATTAAAATTTACTTGTTAGTGTTTCCAAGAGTTCATTTGAAAAATCATAGATTTTATGGTCAAGAAAATTGAAATCTTCTTGGGAAAATGAAAAAATAGTCTTTGAATTGGTTTGCAAGGTAGAAATTTTACCACTTCTTCAATTTTTGAGGGAAATGGCTTAGGACTTTAAACTGTTTGTGCTATTCCAGAGAAATTAGGTTAGCATCCAAATTATTACATGAGCATCATACTATCACTGTAATGTGAAATAGTCTTCTGGGTTGCACCAGCTCTAAACCTTGGCTATGATTATCACCAGGGCAAGGTGGTTTTGAAATAAACTGACAGTCTTTGATGATTAAGTGACTTTTTTAAATGTCTGGATTTTAATTAGAATGATTTGACTGAACTAACATTAGCAGCCTTATGATTCCACTGGCAGAACAACTTGATTGGTGATAAATTTGGATCTTTATTTAAGAATCCCTAGTTTCATGTTGATTAGCAAAGTGCACCTATCCAAACTGGCATGGAAAAAAAATTTTCTTTGTAACAAGAATGAGATAAAATGGAATCTTATAAATTGGTTTGTTATCTCTGGAAAATTATATCATTTTATGTTGTGCTCATGTTAGTTTACAATCAAAACTCTCTCAGTTAATCATAGGCTTTGCTCTCTCTATCCTTTTGAAACTTTTCTTGTTATTTCTGTCCTCTTTTTATTTTTTAATCTCAAATATTTCTTATAAGCGTACAAACCATTCTTTAACCTTTAAGCAACCCTAATCTAAAGAACAAGAAACTGATAGAAGGGATTGGTAAACAATGTTATTTAATTATTGTGTCATGTATAGTTCTTCTGATCTCCTTTTTTCACCTTGATCTATGGAAGACCATTTTAAATCAACCAGATAGAGACATTAAGAAAAGCATACACATTTGTCATTAATAAAGATACAATGCTTTTTTCTTTGCATGGACCTGCTTTCATATAGCATAACAGATGACCTTCCTGGGCATATGTTGGATAGAAACACTTAGAAATAAAAAGTCAATAATTCAGACATTGTAAGGATGTCATATTTTTAGAGAATTTCTAGTCTGCAGAGGAAAAATGATGACAGCTGAACGCTGGATGAAGAAAAAGTATTTCCAGATGTTATATGAAGTCACACATGTCTTTCTTCTAAGATGGATGTAAAAATTAAGTGGAACATGTAGAGTTTTTTTCAATAAATTAGTCAGATTATTGCTAGTTGAGTCATATGTAATGAGATTCTGATAATTTAAGCAGAAAGTTTTACAACCCATAAGGATATATGTCTTATGGTAGATATGAGGATATCTGAAAATGGACTTAATTTTTACATTTTATATAACTGTGTTTTAATAATTTATTTTCTGTGTGAAAGTCATGTTTGAGGATTTACATTTATATGCACATGCAGCTTCCACCTGAGTCCCGAGTCCTCAACTTATGTTTAACAGGACATTGGAGACTTTTTAGGCTGTTAATACACTCTTGTTCACTTTCTGTTATGTTGGATTGGATTAACTGTCTAGAGCTTAAGGAAAATGAGAATTGACACAAAGCTTTACCTGTCTAGAAGGAAAAATAATTTTAAATGAATATGGAGGTCAGTGGAAAATTATTAATTTTATGCTCCAGTTACTTTTATTATTCAAATATAGCACCCATGCCACTATGGCTATATAAGAAGTGAAAAAAGTGAAAACCCATTTTTCTTCCATAGCTCTTTGACATTTTTTTTTATAACCTCAATCTTTGTTTTACATATAAATTAAAATTCAGTTATCTTGTTATCCATAGTTTAGATTCTTTCTCTCATGCAATACTATGCATGGCACTTTTCACTGCAAGGCTTAGACAGACACTTCAGAGACTTACATTTATTGTCACTCATTGTTCATATCACATTGCATGATTAAGCATGAAAGGTTTGGAATAAAGAGCCTAGATACCCAAAAGGAAGAGAAAACCACTCCCTTCATAGCAAAGATGTGGGTGGCAGGTCTGGGGAGGGATAATCTGTGAGTATCCAGTTAGCACTGACTTTGTGCAACATACACCCCTTCATGGGACGCTGCTAAGAGGGTTTCCCCTGGTGCCATGACTGCAGTGGAGAGTGGCCAGGAAAAGGGAGAACCTGCTTGGGAAAAGGCAACACGGGAGGAGGAGATCTGCACTCAAGTATTGATTACCATGCAAAGAAGTAGAGCTGAATCCAGCCTGGAGACTGAAAGAGGCAATCACTAGGCCAAGAAAGAAACACAGGAGAGGCTTGTTCTACCATAATCAAAAAAGACCAATTGTTCAGTATGAATATAGATTCCTCAGTATTCATTACTATTCTATGGTCATCTAGGCTCCAGTCAGGTTTTGATTTATTACCAGAAGGAGGCAAAAGCCTAGCTATAGACAACCCTACTAAACTCATAAGTGAACAAAAATGTACCACCGGGTAATATATATCCTACCTGCATAACTCTTTATCTTTGAGAAGCCTGCTTTTGTGGACTGGGAGGGCAAATACTCTGCAAACTAAATATATTTCAGGAAATGTTTCCACTGTAAATACCTCAAAACACAAGAGAAAACTATGATAGGTTCTTAGTTAATCTGCTTCTCCTTTGTCATAAAATGGTTGCAGTTATCAATAAGCAGTAAATGTTCAAAACAATTCAGTTTTAGGACACAGTAATGTTACATGATGTGCCGGTAAACCGGCGGGGGAAATGAACCCAACTCAAAAGAGATTATAAGTCATAATAACAATTTAATAAAAATAATACAACAAATACAATTACACAGAGAAACAATTGGTTTTAACCCACAAAACCCAGATGTATAAGCCAACATCCTGGGGCATGAACAGAGTGGTGTTCCTTGGGACCCCCTCCCCGTGCTGAGCCCCATGTGGTCCCCCTGAGTCCAAAAGTAAAAGGAGAGGGAAAACTTGTTGGTGAGAGTGCTGTTTGCAGTCTGGTCGAGGGTGATGATTGCAGTCCGGTTGGGAGTGCTGTTGCAGTCTGGTCAAGAGTGGTGATTGCAGTCTGGTTGAGAGTGGTGCTCGCAGTTGGGTCGAGAGTGGTGGTCTCAGTCTGGTTGAGAGTGGTGGTCGCAGTCCAGTCCGAGTTCAGGTCCTTCTCTGGATTTCACGAGAGGTACCAGAAGTCCCAAGACCCCAAGATTATATATCCTCAGGTTCAGGCAGGAGTGCCCAGTATCTCCCTCAGGGTGGGGAGTTTCGCAGTGGGTATGAGGACAGTAGCATCCTCCTATCTCACAGGCCTCTTAACATCCAGTTTATAGCCTGAGGGGTCAGGCTGCTCTGGGCAGCTGCTGTAAATGGTTTATTGTTAACAGTTTCTGGGAATTGGCATGGAAGGCTATAGAATACACAGTTTTGGGTTACACCCACACAGTAATGAGCTGGTTCCAGCTGTTCTAACTAGGACACATGATAATCTTTAAAGAAATACCTTCAGACATAATCTTCAATGCCAAAATGCAGAAGGTTGAAGTCACTAGATATAGTCTGTACGCTTCATTTCTATGACAGATTTAGTGAATAAAAGAAAGCTATTTAAGTAACCCTTCTGCTAATCATAGTTTCTGGCAAACAAGGTGTGAAGTTGACCTGTAAAAATATGCACTGATTACTGGGTTTGTCAATTTATTTTGGTGATGCACAGAAGACACTGCTTGCCTTCTTCTGCCAAGACTCCATCCTCTTCTTTTTGTTCCAGAACTTTTTCTCCATGCTGATTTCCTTTTCCTAGGAAAGAACAAATGACTTAAAAAACATATTCGCATGCATGTCATTTCAGCAATGCTCTAGTTATATGTGCTAAATATTAAGCTCACAGTTAAAGTATGTTGGAGTTTTAAGAACATCTTTAAAAGATAGGATCTTAGCTTGTGCTTTAAAAATTACCTGGGTACTTTACTGTAAAAGAAAACTTCTCTATATTGGGGTTGTAGGAATCAATCTGCAGTTAAATCTTCCCTCTGGCAAACAAAGGTGTTGTGAAAAAAAATTCCAATATTTCTTGGCCACCTTCATGCACCTGCCAGTTGACCCAAATTCATGACACTCCAACTGAGACAGCCATTATATAAGAACCTGCTTTCAGAGAAGTGGAAAATGGCACTTTTCTTGTATTTCTCTGGCCTTCAATTTGGAAATATTTACTTGAAGTGACTGTATTTATTTCTTCTTTCAGTATGAGAGGATAAGGAGGATTTGGCCTTTAATTTGTAACAAAAGTACGTCTACAGGATAAAATTCTTTGCAGGATTACAAAGGTTTTAACCAGTGACCATGCATAATAATATTACTCTTTGCCTTCTTGATCATTTACTTTAGTGACAGCCAGAACATCCGTTGCTGTCACAGCCTGCCTCTGATTTTAAAAAATATAGCAACACAACGCAGTGTGTTTAATAACTATCTTAAGCAGGCACCTGTAGCTACAAATCAGCTGAAAAAATAAACTACACAAAAACATCTTCAAACACTCACCAAACTTCAGCTATCTCAAATGGACAAGAGGAGTAACTTCCAAATGCTGAAAGAGCCCATGCTATCTATGAGTCATGGAAAATTTGATCCCAATGGAAAAAAGGCAAGACTTTAGCTATTTTTACTGCAGTGAGCGACTATAGGGCCTGAGCAATCCTTCAGCTAACGAGATGTACTAATAAAATATTAGTACATCTCAATGTGCATTTCAATGTTTTATAAGTTGGTACTCAAAAATTGGACACCAAATATGAAGCAAGAAATATCAAAGTGAATATCAAAAATATCCCTCATTGCCTGACAGTATTCTGTAAAGACTAAAAGTACTCATTTGTTCTGTATCTATTGTGGCTTGTTTTTGCCTTTAACTCCTTCTGATAGAATCATATTTGTGAAGGACAGACATTTACTTGTTCTTTGTTTTTGCTATGGTCAATGTGTTGCTTTTCTACTTTAAGTTATTGTGTATGCTGGATTTCATATTCTCTGCTGGGGAACAGAGCCATATTATGCTAGCTAATGCAGAAAAAATACAAGGAGAAATTTGCAAGTTAAGGCTTTGATTTTACTATTTCTCTTACAAATAAAACTCTTTCATAACAGAGAACAAGTTATAAAATGTGAAGATGTCTGGTGGAATATGATATATAAATAACAAGAGCAAATAAGGGAATGGGATGAACAAAATTAAGAAAATTATAGTTGTGGGTTGACCGTGGCTGGATGCCAGTTGCCCACCAAAGCCACTCCAACACTTCCCTCCTTGGCAGGGCAGGGGAGAGAAAATATATGCAGGGAGAGATCATTCACCAGTTACCATCATGGGCAAAACAGACTCAGCTGGTGGAAATTAGTTAAACTTATTGCCAATCAAACTACAGTAGAGTAACAAGAAATGAAACCTAAATCTTAGAACACCTTCCCTGTACCCCTCCCTTCTTCCTCAACTTCACTCCCCATTTTCTCTCCCTCCTCTTCCCCACAGTAGGGCAGGGGGACAGGGAATGGGGGTTGTGGTCAGCTCATCACACATGTCTACTGCTCCTTTCTTCTCCTCCCTTGCTTCAGTGTGAGGTCCCTCTCACAGGAGACAGTCCTCCACGAAGTTCTCCAATGTGAGTTCTTCCTACAGGATACAGTTCTTCCTGAACTGCTCCAGCATGGGTCACTACCATGGGGCACAGTCCTTTAGGAACAGGCTGCTCCAGTGTGGGTGCCCCACAGGGTCAAAAATCCTGCCAGCAAACCTGCTCCAGCATGAGCTCCTCTCTTCATGGGGCCACAGGTCCTCCCAGGAGCTCACTCCAGTACAGGCTTTCCACTGGGTCACAGCCTCCTTCAGGCATCCACCTGCACCAGTGTGGGGTCCTCCACTGTTTCCAGGGTCTCTGTTCCACTGTGGACCTCCATGGTCTGCAGGGGACCAGCCTGCCTCACTGTGGTTTTCACAGTCTGCAGGGGAATCACTGCTCCATTGCCTGGATCACGTCTGCCCCCTCCTCTCCTTCTTCACTAACCTTGGCATCTGCAAGCCTGTTCCTCACACATTCACTCTCTGACCGCTTTTCTTTCTCTGTCTTGAATACATTACTCCAGAGGTGCTACCCCCATCCCTGGCGGGCACATCCTTGGCCAACAGCGGGTCCCTCTTAGTGCCGTCTGGCATTGACGTTGTCAGACATGGGGGAAGCTTCTGGTAACTTCTCACAGAAGACAGCCCTGTAGCCCCCTCAGTCCTAAACCTTCCTGTGCAAACCCAATACAATGATACTACCAGAAAGCAGAGAGTTTAATAGAAAAGCAATTAATTGCCCAATTAATTCCATATTTAATTTTCCAGTGCTGTGTCTCCATTTTATTTTTTGCAAAGAATAAAAAAAATATTGTTATATGCTCAAGAAATCTCCTCTTCAAAACGAACAATCAAACTGTATTTAGGACTTTACCTTCTTTTTTTTTATGTTTAGGAGATCATGCTGTGAAATTGTTTTGTTAGAATAAAAAATGGATTTCACTCTGTAACCTGTACAAAGTTGAATCACACCCTTGGATATCTGCCAAACTATGTGAAAATAATTTGAACAACCAGTGATCCATGTTGTGTGATCTTTACCTCCTCACTCTCTTTCTGTTTTTTTTCATAGTTTGCATTTTTTCTTTGATTGGATGGTTACTGCTTGAATAAGGAAGGATGACTTATTGTTTAAAAATATTTTGAACATCTTTTGAAGAACTCCATTATGACAAGTTGGGTCAATGCTGCAATGCTTCACTTTGTCTACTCTCCTATTATGTTAATGACAGGTAAACTAAATGGGCTACAGTGTTCAATGCAATGTGAAGGGTACTTGATGCACAGCTCCTGCTAATTATATAAAAAAAATATCTGTGGCTCATTTTTTGTACTATGACAATATTAATATTTTCAGTCTTTCTTACTTCTTTGTATACATTAGCTGTTAATCTACAGAAAAGTCTTGGGAGGCAGTTTTACCTTTCTATACTACTGAAAACCTACAAGTCCAGAGTTTAGTCTCTAATAAATCTGGCCTGAATTTGAAAGGTCTTCACCACAAAGGAGCATCTGTCAGCAGAAGTGAATTGTTATCCATAAACTCAGATTATTTTATTGGAATCACCAAATATGAATTTAGAAGCATAATTATGTGCACTCTGGAGAGGAGGAGGAAAAAAAGAATCACAAATATCTGAGTATAAATATTTGAATTCCCTCCATCCCTGGACTCTTCTTAGCCCTCTGAGCTTCATATATTTCCAGCTTAATGCTTATAAAATCAATCCTTCACCATGAGGGAAAACTGAGGGCGAAAGAAATAGTTACACTCCTTTTTTTTTCTTGGTGTTAATATCCTTGCAGTGTGGGTGAGCACTCAAAACATAAAAAAATGCATTTGTCCATTTTTCAGAAATGGCTAGAGATTGTCATTGTACTGAGAGATAATTGTTTTGATCTTAATGGAGGGAACAAAGAAGAAAAAATTGAAAAAATTCTTCATAAAGAGTGAAATGGTTGTCTGTGAAACCCAGAAGATCACTACAGCTTCTAACTATGTACCACTTGTAGAAGCCCAGAAAATAAGGAGCTAATGTGTATGTCTCAAACACTGATAGCTGTGAAGCCAACCAAAGACTCTTGTGTAAGAGTATGCTGCGCAAACAGGCAGGAAAAACCAGGATGTGGCTGGAGATGGGGACTATGCAGAGGCAGCGTAGCACTTTTCTGTGACAAATGTCCATATTGTCAATGCTGTGCGAGATACTCAGGTTGATACCAATTTTAGCAGAAGTATGTGGGTGTCAAAAAAATTGAGAGTGGAAGCTTCTAGTATGAGCAAGGTGGGGCTGACTGTCAATGTCAGATGATGGGAGCAATCATGATTGGTAAGAGAGGGAATAGTAATCAGACAACTGATTAAGGAGACAAATAATTGAAGTCAGCATTCATCAAGGGTAGCATGAGAGACAAGATACCTAAACTGCCAAAAGAAATGTGGATGTAATTGTCTCCTCCAGCTTCAAGAAATGTTGTTTTGGCAAAGTGCAGCACGGAGTGGCTGTTTGAGAAAACTGAAAATTGAGCAAGAGAAAAAGCAAAGGGGCAAACTATGGCAGAGATCTTTCTGAGGCAGAGCAGTAATTGAGAAACATGCAGTAGGTAAGGCTGGATGTAGAGACAAACAGCAACACACTGCTAAAACAGAGCAAAGTAGAGGATGAAGGAAACATCCCATCCTATCCCAGAAGAATTGAGAAAGTCCAGCTGAAAGAGCTGGAAGTTCTTTTTGAAGGATTAAGGATTCAGAGAAAGGAAGGTGTTTGGCTCAGGCAATGCTGTGCTGTTAAAGTGTGGTTGCTAACTGCAAAGATCTGTAGAGGATCCTTATTGCCTGTTCAGTTTGTCCAAGTGAAAAGGTGATCTAACAGAAATTAATATATACAGAATGTGAGGAGAAATGAATATTATAAATCTGTAATTTCTTCCTTTTAGCTTCAACTTTATTCCCTAGATAAATGCCCAGCACTTTAGTGGAATGCTGTCACACGGTAGCTCAGACCAAGAAAGGTGTTTATTTTTCTAAAAATATATTTTTAGAGTTGACACTACACTGCTACCCCATATTTTGCCTTCTTTTTTTTCCTCTTCTGCATAGAATGTATCTAAGTAATACTATTCCTCTTTTAGACCTCCTTATGTAGTATCAATCAAATCATGAAGATCAGAGTATATTTGTCCCCCTTGTCAACCAAACTGTAGGGACAGCTATTGTGCTTGCAGAGACTTACAACACAATAGCAGTAAATAACGATGGGGTTTCATATTCTGTTGTCTTAAAGACCAAATATGTTTATTATGACCAACACATTAGTATGTGAAACTAAAGGAATTGATAATAATTTATCATTTATTACAATATTTTGTCAAATTTTATACTGTGCTTTCTTTTTCATTGTTTTGTTGTGATTATGTTGGTTTTAATATGCTTGGATAGTTATAATATTGGTTGTTTAAAGTAATATACTATTATAACAATCTCAATTTATTTTGATGGGCAATATTTTGGGGAATATTAACCAAACTAATAATGATGGAAATCTTCAAAATTAAGAATACAGAAACCAAGAAAGTATGCAGGAACATTACAGTTGATACTGTAATTCAAAGACCATGTTCATCCCTCCCTTCCTCCGATTTAAGTCAGGAATGGCTTGTTTATAGTCCATATATATTTATTTTTTCCATGTACATATATTCACAATGATAATTTATTATAACACACATGCAGGTCTTACCTTTATTCTCCATTAACTTTTACTACATAGTGATGTGCTATTATTTTGCCAAGATCTACTGCAATTATAATTTCTTATAGTGAAAAATACTGCACAAAATTTGGAAACACCTCAAATTTATTTAAATGAATTTTTGTTTTAACTTTTGTGAATTCAGGAAAACATAACCTTTTTTTTCTCTCCCATTTTTGTATTATATACTATGCGAGACAACTACATCTGTTGTACACCTCCAAACTCCTCTTTGCAGGGGGAAAATAAAGATCTGTTGTTAGGGTCTACAACCACAAAAGAAGCGTCCTTCCTCTCCTGCCCAAGCCTAAGCTATTCCATTCACTCCCATTCTTTCTGCTAAACCTCTTCACTCTATGGAACATAGTTTCATGTTCTAGTGTTTTGCACTGGAATAATAAGGTTCTTTTGGTTTTTTTGCATCTTCAAGTCCTATTGTAATACACACAATGATACTAAATGAAATGGAGGTCGATGTTTCCATCAGAGTTGAAAATTAGTTTCAATAGCAAAGTTTTAAGAGTGTCTGAGCACAGTTTTGTCAATAATTAGTCCCCTGGCAGCTACTAGTATTGCCCCAGTCACAGAATCACAGAATATGCTGAGTTGGAAGAGTCTCGCAAGAAACACCAATTCCAACTCCTGGCCCTGCACAGGACCATCCCCAAGAGTCCCACCACGTGCCTGAGAGTATCATCCAAATGCCTCTTGAACTCTGTCAGGCTTGGGGCTGTGACCACTCCCCTGGGGAGCCTGTTCCAGTGCCCAACCCCACCTCTGGGTAAAGAACCTTTTCCTAATATCCAACCTAAACCTTCCCTGGCACAACTTCAGGCCATTCCCTTGGGTTCTGTCACTGGTTATCACAGAGAAGAGATCAGTACCTACCCCTCCTCTTCCCCTCATGAGGAAGTTGTAGACTGTGATGAGTGCTTTGCTAGCCTTGGGACTCAGTCTAGGGCAGAACTGAGTCCTTAATTACCATTTATGTGAAATAATCAACATTCATATGTATACAAGTAGTATAAATTTGAATAAGTCATATGTTACACTGTCTGTGTATTTTGAGGTCACAAAGTTATCTAGTCTCCTGTTCTGCTGTTGTGAAAGTATAATCCACTATGTTCACAGCCAGTGGATTGGAGAGTGGCAAGATGAAAATGATATATAAGTTTCTTGTATTGAATAAAACACAATATGTTTGCATGGAAAGGATAAAAGAGAAAATGACAGAAGCAAATAATGAAAATAATTAAGGAAATTAAGAGCTGGAGATTGCTAGACAGAGACATTTTTAATTTTTTTTTAACATGCTACAAAGCCATTTGAGGGTGGAATAATTAAACAGTGCATTCATGAAGAAAAAGCCATAATAGCAAAAGGTAAAGAGCAAAGAAGATGAAAAAGAAATTATATTTAGGGATTTGTGCTTACAGGTACGTTAACAAAGACTATCATAGAAGTGCTGATGAAGTGAGCAACAAAATGAAAATCTTTTTGTAATGTATGGGCAGATTTTCCAAAGTATTTTACGTCCTTGAGATGTTTTCTTTAAGGAGTTAAAACTTCCTTTTACTTTCCTCATTGTACTCAAAGCAAATTCTTGGAGGTTCAACCTTTTGGCTTACACACCGCTTTAAGCACAGCAGATAATTCCTCTTCAACTTCTCTCTTTGCCTTTGATCTTCTACAGCTACACCTATGCAGTCAGACTGGATCCCTAAAAAGGATTCAGTAGATACCACTAGAAAGGTTGGACCTCATTGCTTCTAATTATATATGTTTAAAGTAGAAACTATTTGATATGGAGCTCTTTTGGAAATCTGCTGTGTTGTTTTTACTATCCAAAGGCACTTAATATGGAGAATATATATCTGAGGTCTGTATCTGTTGGTGATATCACATAAAAGCATGGTTTATGAGGAACAAAAGCGTGGTTTATGATCAATGTGGTACAAATTGAAAGTGAGAAACAACCTGTGTAAAAACATAGGACAAAAATATGAATATACAAGTCTTATAATACCACCAAAAATATTCAGATCACTTGAAGAGTTTTGGCTGTCTTTCTGGAATTAAAGAATAGACTAATTGTGTATCATATGCAAAAGATTGCCCTGTACCAGATAAACGGAAAACATTGTTAATTTTATGAATAAATTGATATAGCAGTTGAACATGCTGTATATTAATGTATTCTTTGCCTGAAAATTCTTCCTTGACAGAAACATACCAAGACAGAGTAATCTGCAGTTTAGACAAAAACATGTAAGTAAGTATGTCGCATAGACAGCTACTTTTTCTATTCTATCAAAACAAAAACTTATGTAAACTTTGGCACATCTACTGCTGGGTTTTTTAAGTTATTTTGACTTCATTATAAAAAATGGCAGAATATTTATATTTCATGAAATAAAAGTATAAAAAGTTTACTTAGAATTTCTTCATTATCATTGCATACAGAGGGTAAGTCTGGTTAACAGCATATTTTTTATAAAACTTCTGGCCAATGCCAAGCGAAATCCCCCAACACATGTATTTGATTTTCCTGTTGAATAGAAGCAAATATGCTTATTAATCATAATAACTCTGTGATTCTTTAAGGTTGTCATGTCAGTCTGGTTGTACAGTTAGACAAAGATAGCACAGTTTTGACTCAGCATGTCACTTCTTACTTTGCCAAGCATGAGAAATGAGAATAACGATATTTGCAAAATGAAATATTGCCTGACAGTAACCTGCCTTCCAGACTGAAGAATCCTGCTATAAAGCCACCTTGACGAAAAGTGTATCACTCTCAGGACCCTTCAAATTAGTGGAGTGATGCAGCTTTATTATCAGACATTGTTCACTTCATCATAAACGTCTCACTGCCACTGCACCTTATGTGGGAAAGGGGCTATATAAAAGCATACTATATTCCAATCTAATTCACATAATGGCTTTCTTGGTAATTAAGATCCAAGTACTGTTAAATTTCTAGGGATTTTCTATTACGACTATGAATTAAATGATTTAAAATGGCTAGATTAGAACAGTTGGTGTCACTGCTTAAGGAGTGGAAAGGGATCTTTGAAAAGGAAGTAATAATATTTATTTAGAGATTCAATTTATTGCCAAGTGACTACCCCAAATTGATCTGAAAAAATGGACAGAAAGAAGATCTTTGTAACTTTTCAGCTGATGGCAGTATGTCTTTTAAATCCAGCATTAAAAGCCTGTTCAGTGGTCATAAATATAAGCCAGGAGAATACAGTTTGCAATAAAATACTTGATGTTGTTGCATAGAGACTGGAATTTGACAATGACAATTACTTTAGTGATGCTTTAGATTTTTTGAGGGAAATTTTTCACTCTCTCCCTTATTGCATATTCTGTACCCAAGAATATTCATGGATGTTTCCATACAGGAAAATATTCATAACAGTAACCTGAAGGCCAAAATCCACCCCCCTCCCTACCAGTCATACTACCTAGTTTCATAAACCCCTCACAGAAACCTAGAAAACTCTTGGCTTTGCATACTGGAAGAAGGAAGGAGACTTAGCTCCTACTTCTTAAGGTCTTTATGACATGAGGATATGCAAAATAAATGATTAACATGCAGCAAAGCTCTCATTTGAGAAGTCTAAAGTCTGCAATATTCTTCAGAAATAAATGCATGAGTCAGCATATTCAACCCAAAACCAGTCCCCAGGCTAGTTAGCACTTCTTGAAAAACTACAAGAGAATCAATCATACAGTTTTGTCATTCCCTGTCTCTGTCCTCCACACTCCCTGTCTTCGGGTATTTATATAAATTGATAAAATCCCTCTGAGCCTTATCTTCTCCAGGCTGAGCAGTCCCATGTCTCTTAGCATTTCCTCATAGGAGAGATGCTCCAATTCCTTAAAAATCTTAGTGGCCTTTTGCTGGACTCTCCTGTGTGTCCATCTGTTGTACTGAGAAGTCCAGAACTAGTTTCAGTACTCTAGGGCGGGGTGTCACCAGTGCTGAATAGAGGTGAAGGATCACCATCATCAACCTGCCAGCAGCACTCTTCTTAATGCAGCCCAGGATACTATTGGCCTTTCTGGCTGAAGGGACATACTGCTGGCTTACGTTCAACTTGTGAGCCCCCCAGGACCATGGTTCTTTTTCTGTATAATGTTTGCGTACCTTCAAGTAGATGGTGCAGTTGCAGTTGAGACTGAGTTCCTTAAGTATCTCTTCTTCATTCAAATTGCTGTTATTGCTGCAGTTGCTTATTACACTTGCATTATCTTTGCAGAATTATCAGACTCTGATAAATGAATCCTCTAAGAAACTGACAATATGAAACTTTTAGTTTTAGGTCCAGTGATCATGTTATTTTACAGTTGGAAAACTATGTGAAATATTTTTAATTTAATTTTTTTTTTTAAGCTCAAGGAGTATATATCCGTTCCCTGAAATTCAGAGAGCTCTCAGACTTCTTATTGCCATCTCATTCTTCTAAGTCACTTGTTAAGTCTGATGCACTTTCATACAAAGGAACTAATTCCCTGGGCTCATGTGGAGTCTACTGTATTTCTGTGCCTCTTAACAACCATTCCTATGGTGCTTCTAACTGTGAAAGGTAAACCAAGTGTAATCCTGTATTAATTGTGTGTTACTTTAACCCTTGCTAATGTTGATGTGTTTGTACCCATTGCAGTCCCTATCCTGCGAGCTTCAGTAATGTTTGGTAAGAATTTGGCTTTTTGTAGCCACTACAGTAACACATAAATGAATTGCTGAAGTGAGTCACAGGTCTTTCCCGTATGCTCTCCTGAGCCATTACACCTCCAGTCTCCAAGTAACTCATAAAGTTCTTATTTCTGCATATTTTAGGGACATTTCTTCGAAGACTCAATAATTTATGTTGACTGACACTAGATACAGGGACAGAAGGCTGCTCATCCTCTCTCATGAGGAACCTCTTCTCCACAAAAGAGGAGAGGACAAAATTATGCTTTCAGGTATAGTCATCACACTGCCTCTCTCTGCCTTTCCATAGGAAGAACATGCTCTAGTGCAGATTCACACAATCTGGTATGGTTTCCAGCCTCTCTTTTTCTTAAAAGCAGCTTATTATTATTTGGAAATAGATTGAAAGAGAGAAACTATGCAGCTTTAGTTACTTGTCTTGGGGTACCGACAGACTCCACCAAACCTATGCTGAAGCTTGTTACACCCTCTGTCACTCTTCTGTTACACTCCTCATCTCCTGTCACAGCCAACAAAGAACAGTTTGCAGAAGAAAAGCTGACTGACCCCTCAGGCCTTTCAATGTTAAGTGGGATTCTGTAGAGTAAAAGTACTAACATAATAGCAAAAAATAACTGGCCAGCCTTTGCCCTAAGCCAGCTAAGGCCCTAACAGACCTTCTCTCCCGTCAGTGCTGCTGTTGCCACTGTCTTCAACAAAGGAGAGAGCTGAAACGGTGAACCCCTCACTAGTTCTTGTCTGTCCTAATCCTTGGTTAGTTTAAATAGCTAGTGGCAGGATGATTGTATCCCTGCCTCATCTGCCCAAAGTCCGAGATCCTAACTCAACTAAGAATCCATGACCTTTTTCTTCGCTCTTGTATATTCTCATCCTAACCTAAATCTAACTAGCCTAAAATCCCTCTAACTAATGGATGTCACAAAAGGAGGAATTTACTGAGGTCCCATTTGAGAGGTATTCACACCTCGTATTTAGATAGGATGAATAATAGATAATGAGGCAGCACAGTCACCACTAGAGAGAGCTCTGATACTAGAATTATGATCAAGTCCTATTTTATTTAAGTTCTATTGCAGAGTTCAGGGGTAGTTGTTTGAATGGATGGAGTGTCAAAAAGGGAAAAGCAATACAAAAGAGAAGAAACTGCAATGTGTTAGGGAATATTTTAGACTCAATATTATTGGACTGTGATTGGTCTACAGAAAGGGAAGAGAGTGTTTTTCTAGTTTGGACTCTTTCCACTTTAATTCAGCAGTTTTTTGACACTCCACTTGCAATACTTATTGCTGCTCAGCTTCTCTGCTTCATGGTTTATGACTTGATATTGCTTTCAGGAGAATATAGGATGAAAATAGAATACTGGGATTTGAGGGGAAAAAGTGATTTATGAATCATTCCATTTATTGGCGGTTTATACTTCAGTAAAGTTCATGCAATTTTCAGAGCTTGGTACATCCATGTATTTTGACTGTATAACTGGGAAGTATCTTTGAGCAGGGAAGGTACCTGTATTCTTCTTTCATTAACACCAGAAAATAAATATACCTGGGATACCAACATTGTGCGATAATCTTTGTGCCTTCATTATCACAGTCCAATACATCTTTACTGAATGGGTGACTTGAATACTATAAAGACAGGGACTGACAATACTTGAATCAGTAAGGCCAGGTAGGCAAAATACAGACAGTCTGCCCATCATGTCATCACTTCTTTAATCATCCCTGACCTTGAAGACTTCCAGGGTTGGTGCATCCAGAACTTCTCTGGGCAACCTGTTCCAGTGGCTCATCACCCTCACAGTGAAGAATTTCTTCCTAATATCTAATTTAACTTCACCATCTTTCAGTTAAAAGTTAGTTAAAAGTGTCTGTAATAATTTTTCAGAACTCTGTAGAAGCCAAGAAGATAAACAGCTAATGTGTATATCTCAAACACCAATAGCTGGATGGCTGTGGAGCCAACCAAGAATTGTTGATAATAACACGCTGTGGCAAGGAACAGGATGTGGCTGGAGATGGCGGCCATGCAGAGGTAGGGCAGCACTTGTCTGGGACAAACATCCTTCTTCTAGATCCTGGAGATAAGCACAAGGCAGTACGAAATGGGTATGGGCTGTAGGGTGATAGCAATATCACCCAAGACCCCCAAAGCCCTCCGACCCATTTCCAGAAAAGGCAGGGAAGGGGAGGGGAGGGGACCGGAGGGGAGGGGAGAGGAGGAGGTTTTCTGTTTAAACCTAGCAGTTTCTTTTCTCATATCTAAACTTTGGAATCCAACAGTTCAATATTGACTATAATATAACCTTTGATATTTAAGACATTCTCAACTCATACAACTTGGAGGAAGGTGTGACAGATGAGAACACTATGAGGTAGGTGTGTAAATGGGTAGTAGGATAATGCCCAGCTTTGCAAACCACTCAGAAAGCTCATTGTGAAGAAAAGGGGGAAACAGTAGGAAAGGTTTCAGTGGTATATTTGAATTAAACTTTCAGCCTCAAACACAGTCTCATTTAATCCAGAGATATATTGGAAGTCTGAAACTATTTTATTCACTACCTAAAGAAGGCGGCAGAACGTGTGTGTGTGTATGGAAGGAGGAGAGAGATGACAAATGACAGCTCTCCAGTTGATCAAAGGCCCACAAAGTGGGCAGAGGCCTCACCAGCCCATAGGCAGGCAGTGGGCAGCAGGAACTATTGCTTTCCTTCCCAAGGTGTTTGAACTCTGCTTGCAGCTTATTTGAGTGCAATGGCAGTCACTGTTTCATCTGTAGTCTCCTGCCTAAAGATTTCTGTGAAGCAGACCCTTAGAAGGTAATGCACAGAAGGAGAAAAACGTGTAGTGCCTTGGAAATTACAAATGAAATTAGCAGGTTTTAAAAATTAAGGTTTATCTATCTAAAAAGCACCAGTTTTACATCTGTAACCATTACCTCTTTATAGCATCTTTTATAAACAGGTTCTTAAAATACTCATGGGTTTCTCTTTGGTAAAAAATGCAAAACAAACCTGAGATTTGAATGAGCTCACTTGAGTCAATAATATTATACTGATTTAACCCGGTTGAACATCTGTACCAGGATTGTATATACAGGACTATAAGACTATTCAGTAAAATCAAACACATAATACAGCTTAACTACTCTAAGCAGGAAATTCATGTCTCTAAAGAGGTTTTAGTATTGTCTAGCGAACTGTAGTAGTTTAAATTTAGCTATTGTCATGTATTTTACCTGCTACACAATCCTCATTTGTGTAGACTGACTTTCATACGAAAAATCCCCAGAACTGATACTTGGAAATAAAGACTTAAGTACTCATTTTTCGCATTGCTGCTGTTTTCAACAGATCAATGACATTGTCTTCATTTACACCAGGAGAGAATAAAAAAATATGCTTTATTATAATTACATGAATTAGAATTAAAGAAAAGAAGATAGAAGTAAGGAGTAAAATATGTTATCAAAAATTTATTTTCAAGGAGTATTCAGAAAGAGACTGAAAGTGAGACAAAGGAGTACCAGAAGGAGTCTCTGTGTTGTAGAACCTGAAGTCTACCATATCATCAGCAAAATTATTTTTGAATACAGTAAGGCTTTATCTCTATACATTAAAAAAAGCAGCATTCAGTGTCCTGAAGGGATTGACTGTACAGTTTGAATGCACTTCCAACACACATGAAGAAACTTGGATGAGACTTATGAAAGAGGGAGGAAAATGCAGGTGCTGAATGCTGCAAGTAACAAGGAAACCAGAGCCATTTTTGCCTCTGAAAGAGGGTCACACTCTAGGACTAGGCTAGAATAGAACAGACTATTTCATTTGAAAGGGACCTACAGTGACAATCTAATTCAACTGCCTGACTAATTAAGGGATGACCAAGGTAAAGCATGTTATTAAGGGCATTGTCCAAATGCCTCTTAAACACTGACAGGCCTGGGGCATCAAACAGCTCTTTAGGAAATCTGTTTTCTTGATTTGGGTTCCTGTGAGAGGCTTGTAGATTTCCTTGTCAGCCAAACTCTGAAAAGGGGGAAATTCATACACACCACAGTGGAAGGTGCACATGCAATTTAAAGCTGGTAACTCAGGGCTGTTTCTGTCACATAAGTGGAATACAAACATTTACTTCAAAATAAGTGGAGTCAGGGAGGTCGAGATAGGAATAGAGACACTAAAGCACCAGTTTCACAGCTTTAATCATTACCTTTTCACTACATCTTTCATAAACAGATCTTAAAATACTCGTTAGGTTTCATTTTGGTAAAAAATGCAAAATTAAACTGAAATTTGAATAAGCTCACTTGACATAGCAGAAGAAGAGCAACAGCAATATGCAGACCCTTGGGACTAAGGCCTTTCTGCTTAAAAAACGACTGGGAGGGAATTAATGGCCAAGTTCTGACAATATTCTAGGGTCAAACACAAGGATTAGATGCTTTTTAAATTAGGTGGATGAGGAAGAAAGAAACTTTTAATGATTTGAACATTTGAAAGACAGATTGTAAAGATAGAAGACTTAATTGCATGTGAATTTCCTAACCTAGATACAAACATGTAATTGTATAAACATTTATTTAAAGTTAGAATTTGGTGTATGTTTTACCAAATCTTATAGGCAGTCCTAGTCTTTACTTTCAGTTTTAAACAAATTTCTACCCTTTGCAGCATAAGAACAAATGAAGAGCTTCATTTGTGCAACTGCATGTGTACTCAGCTGTCATTTGTCCACACAGAATAAAAATTAATTTTGTAGCGGGCATTATTTTCTTGATATTGGTTGTCCTGTACAGATATATTTAACAGCACGTAATGTCAGCTTTTCAAGCTTTAGTAGCAACCTCTTCTAACTAAAACTATACTCTTTTAAAAGAATCTTTAAAAGCCCAGAACCAGATGGCAAAGGAGAAGAGAGAATGCATTGCACTTAGTGATTTTTAACCCAATCTCAAGAGATAAGAAGGCATAGATTTTTAATATTTGAGTCTAGTAGGTTTACCAAGTCCTAAATATTTAGGACGGGCCTGTAGCAAAACTACATGTGAAAAAGTAGACTCTGAAAACAGAAGGATGTGAAGTACCATAAATAAGTTGATTTGGAAATGAGAAGAAAGCATGAAACAGGAGGTAAGAGATACAAAAAAAACATCAACTAGTAGGAAAGTGGTTCTGACAATAATGTACCAGACAAAACCTGGCTATTTCTGAGGTAGATGACTGTATTGTAAAACCCCATCTATCATGAAAGCAAGGAATGCAAACAGACATTTATTAAACATGGTGTATTTATAAGACAACATAACTTTTGGTGTTACAAGATGTTGAAACCTTGGAGATCTTGGCCATCAGAAAATGTACCAGCTGTTGAACAGGTGAAAACTGGACAAGTTTGGGAGAAAACTCAAATATAAGCCAGCTTTGGAAATACTCCAGCATTTCAAAAGGTGCGAGAAATCTTCACAACGACTTCACTATTGCAGTCAATCTTTGTTCTATCGCACATATTTAAAGAAAAAGTCAGAAAATAGAATATTTTATTTTCATATGATTTATTTAGAACTTAAAATTCACCTCTTTGCTGCAGTTCTGTCCCTTCCAGTCCTTCTGAATGTTTGTTTTTTTTTCAAGAACAACAGTCAAAAATCTGAATCAAAGTACTTACTGTAGTGGCATTTTACTTTCCCAAACCATTTCAAGGCAGAAGTTTCTGATTTCTTACAAACTCAAGGTAGTTTTGCCAGCACTCACTGTAGTTCACCTATTTCAAAAACATTTTATTGACAGTTTTTACTTAAACTTAGGCAAGAGAAATGTTAAAGTACCTTGTATAGACTGAGGCACAACTATTTTCAAGTCTAATTTATGCTCAATCTGCTTTTTTGATCCCTATTACTGTACACCCTGATTTTTTTCAGTGTGTTTGTCCTCCGAACAGAATGGAGGAGCAATTATTACACTGAATTCATAGAGCATACTGAACCTTGCTAATGCTCCAAGCACCAGATTAACCTACCTATTTCAGTCACTTCTTTCTCTTTTGTTTCCATCTAGAAGAGTGGTTTTCTGTGTCACACAGTTATGAGGAAAAAACAGGGGGAAAAAGAACAGATTTATTGTGTCTCTTCAAGTTCACAATTGTCTCTCCTTCAGCAGCAATGCCAGGAAATTGTAAACACATATAAAACCTTTTAGTATAAGTACAGTCTCTTAATTAAGACTATTCTCTCCCTTAAATGTAGCTCTCTCAATTTTAATCTAGTAACATTTTACCCTGGTGGCAGATGTCCAGATCCATTGTTACAGTGCGAGATGATTCAGTGGCTTTCTAGCCCCACAAGACTCTACTTTATCAAAAGTATGGCAGAGGAGAAGACAGGAAGTAAAATGAAGAGGGAATAATTGAAACACAGGAGTTAAACATACCAAAAACAAGAAAGCTGACTTGGTCAGTAAGTCAGAACTGCTGACTGAAGCAAACTTCAATACCAAACAGCTTGGTATTTCCTAAGGGAGTTGCGCAATAATGGCTGATTGGCAAAGAGTCAGAAAAAAGAAAAATTGATTCTATCTTCAGGAAAGGCTATGAAGGACACGAAGTTTCTCTAAAGACTGTATTGAGTATGGCTTCTAGTCTTAGCAGACACTGTTATTTTTCTTGTTTACTTAGGACTTTTTATTCTTAGTCATTAAACTAAACAAACTAAACACAAAAGTAGTAACTGGATAATATTTTACCAAAACGAATGCTAACACAGAGCCCTTTTTCCCTTAGTTCTGATTTTGATTAATTTTTATAGAAATATTATGAAAATAGGATTGACAGTCCCACTGTTACTTGACAATATTTTTTTTTTCTTCTTAACTGCACATTATATCCAGCATTTTGACCAGATCAGTAGGATCTGAAAGTCAGTCAGACCTTCAAAGTGCTAAATTACTGGACTGAGTTCTGTCCTTGATAAGGGATAACAGTACACCACTCGTATAACTGACATGCTGCTTGGTCTCAAACTGAGGGAATGAGCTTTGGGAACCCTGCAGAAGTTCCTAACTAGTCTCTCCCATCTGGAATGATCTCTGAAGGTTATGCAAAAAAACGCATAAAGACACTTCTGTGATTACTGCACATGCCAAGTCTGCTTCAAGGATATGCAGAAGAACTCTGATTCTCAGATTACCAACCCTATTACTATTTCTCCTGAAAGATAAACTCTTTTTTATTAAAATACATTTCTAATAGATACAAGTTGCTAATCACCTAAACTAATATAAAGCCCAGAGAAAATAGTCCAGTGTACTTTTTTTTTTGAGGGAAGGTAATATGAATAAATTATTCCTCAGTATATGTAAAACTTAAGGAGAAATTTTGGAAACACAGGGGAATAGAGCATTAAAAGTTTTAGGCACCAGGATATGAGAGAATATTATCAATACCCACAATTTTATAAATCACCAAGTTATTAACATTCTTTTTAGGGATTTGGTACTGATATTTTCAGGCTGAAGAAGAGATGAGGGATAAGATAGGTTTTATACCAAACTGTTGTTGGACGCAAATTTGCCAAGGAATTAAGCAACAGCAATCATAGAAAAAGAACCACATAAACAAAGTGATAAAACACAACAGGAAAAAATCCAGACATGCTGGACAGTTTGGCTTTATTCTGAGCTGAATTCAGAAACAAGAAGTCTCCCATCTCTAAATTACAGCATTTGATCATATTTTAAAAGCATGCTTCTACCACCTGTTCTTACACTGATGAGCACCTGCACGATTTCCATTTTACCAAGGGAACTATCAGTATTGCAAAGCAAATCACAGTGTGAGCAGTGGTGGCATTAATGAATATCAATAGTGGGTGGACTGATGATCCAGCACTAGCATGCCTGCCGCTTTCAGTAATCACGATTCAATTCCTGCTCTGCCATCAGCTTCTACAGCAATAGAAAAGTCACATAAGTTAAACATGTTTGGAAGATGCAGATAGATGTGAGTTCAGTCTCAAAAAGTTTTAACTGAGCACTCTGGAAGCTCTTAAGAAACAGTAGTTAGGTGCTGCTAAACTAATACCCATTGCCTTTCAGGAATCGTGTACCCTGCCACGTTAGAGCAGCCATTTGGCTTCTCTTCCAGAACTGGCTCATATTCTACCATATGACGGCAAGTGAGTTCATGCCATAGACTCTCAGTAATCTCATCCTATTCCAGTTTTGGAGTTAGCATATTTGGAGAAGTGATTTCTCTTTATTTGAGACATGGTAAGTCACCACAGCTCATCATCTACATGCTTGTATTCTTTGGCAAAATCAAACAGTAAGAGCCGTGTAATTTCCCTTAAGCCATGCTGTATTATTTATCACTGTGATAGCTAATAAACCACTCTGAATGGCTACATTA
Organism: Lepidothrix coronata; assembly: GCF_001604755.1. Classification (NCBI taxonomy): domain Eukaryota; kingdom Metazoa; phylum Chordata; class Aves; order Passeriformes; family Pipridae; genus Lepidothrix; species Lepidothrix coronata. The sequence goes on from NW_016690227.1 coordinate 2,363,805, forward strand.
CACAAGGGGTTTCTGTGAGTCACCTCCATTGCCTTTTAGAAACACCAAAGCCAATGTCAATTTGGCTGGTCAAGCTGACAACAATGGGAATTCTTCTCTGAGTAAGTCAGATGTGAAGTTAGGTGGTAAGAGGGGACAAAAGTTCAGTTTCACTTCACAACCTTGTCCAATACATGCCCTCTTTTTCCTATGAGGAAGCTACAGATATGTGACTGTAGCCCTCTCCCTTTCATTCAGACTGAGGTTATACCACCTGTCCTAAGCCTTGTAATGATTGAATTTTAAAAGCATAGGATTTCCTTACATTACAAAAGCAGGTTTTTTTAAACAGATGTAAGGTATAACAAATATATGGGCAGCAGTTTAAAATTGTAAGTATTTTTTTTCTTTTTAGATAATGATTATAGGAAAATGCAAAGTATTTTCTTTCTGATATTTTCCTTGAAATAAAAGAAAGTAACAGAAACTAGATAATTGTACTTTTATGAGGAATAACATTATATCCAGTTTTAACTGGTTAAAATTGTATATTTATCCTAATTCTCTATAATAACCAACTGGACCTAAACAATATGAATTTTCAAGCCAAGTGGGGAACATGTCTTCCAAGCTCTGTCATATAATAAAAAAAATTTTCTCTCAGACTTTTTTGATTTGTCTGTTTCCTCAGAGTAGCAGCTATTAATTTTATGATGTATTTTGTGAATTTTTGGGGTTTATGTAATCTTTCTTTAATAAAGGAACTTTGGGATTTTTTTTTAATATTATTTTCTCTCTCTGTCTCTCTGTCTCTGTCATACTTCTCTTTTATATGGTAAACTAAAGATTAAATACAGCAAAAATATAAAAATATATCCTAATATGTACAGCTGAACATCCCTTATAACTACTTGTCATCTACATATATGTCAGAAATTGATATATTAGGGAAATACCTAAATCCTGTTATATGTCAGGCTGTTCCTTTTTGAACCTATTTTTTTTATTTTCACAAAGAAAGTAATAGGAACAGTATGATATGCTCTGACAGAGATTACCAGATATGCTACCATGGAGTCAAGCATTCATTAACATTAGAATTGTATGAAATATTTATGGAAATAATCACCATTCTGAATTAAATTCTGTCTTTATATATTTCCTGGTTATCATGATCATTCACATATTAGTGTGAAGATTTTGAAGCATCTGAACTGCTTGTGAATTTTGAAGGTTGATCATATATTACATATGATATGGCACAGCTTATCTAAGTCAGATGGTATTCCTCCCCTCCTCTCCTCTCCCCTCCCCTTCTCTCCTCTCCCCTTCTCTCCCTTCCCTTCCCTTTTGGTCTTGATCTTGCAGTAGGTCTAGTCCAAGTGGTTTTACTAGGAATGTCACTGTACAATATTAGGTTTTCCATTGTAGTGGGAAAGAATAGATTAAGGAAATGTAGCATACAGATATGCAATTGTATGACAGAGAAGTACATAAAAATGAGATAGTTACTAAAAATAAAGAAAAACAAAAATCTGAAAGGAAAAATCCAAAAAGGAAGAAAACTCGAGTTAAAAATACTGCATTAGAAGATTAGGTAAAACTAGAAAAAAAAATACAAGAAAGAAAAACTGTCCAGCTAAAACCCCTTCATTGCTCAATAAAAAAAAAAATTAAAGAGGCTATCATACAGAACATACTGACATTTAAAAATTGGAAAGCTTTTTCAGCTGAGGAGAAAAAAAAAATCCATAATACATAACAGGTCAAATAGAATCAGGAAATTAAAAGAGCTAAAAAAGAACTTGAGCATCTTGCAAAGGACGCTCAAACCGATAATGAAATGTTATTAAAATACATCAAAATCAGCCATCTAGGGAATTGGTGGGACTGTTTGATGACAAGAGGTTCAAAAGAGGAACTCGCGAACGATAAGACCATAGTGGAGAAGTTGAATGAAATACTGCTTTCATTTTTACTGCGTGTACAAGATGCTGCGGAATTTTCCACACTTTGTAAATTTTTTGTAGCAGACAGATTAGAGGACGAATTCAGGAAAGCCAAAGAATCCCGAAAGTAAAGATTTCATGGTGGGCCAGTTCCTTGCTCCCTGGCTCTGCACAGACTGGAAGCACCCAGTACTGTCTGTGGCTCTGTTCTGCACTGCAGTGCTTGAACTTGATGTGTTTGGAAACTCAATGATTAACACTTGACTGAAAATGGATCTGTTTCATGGGATATATGGGCTGCCCTTCCTCCAGTAACCACCTAAGTTAACCTTAGCTCCTTGACTTTTCCTCAAAATCTTCATATTTCTCTTGGAACAGATGCTTCAAGTAGGACTGAAGAAGTGCTCCTTTGGCCTCTTCCTGACAAGGGTAGCTTTAATTTCAACATCACATTGCAACTACAGTTTGAGAAGTAATTAATTCTTCATGTGGGTGGCAGTCTATGTGCCTAAATAATAGTTTTTTTACTTCTGATTTCTCTGCTATTTGCAGTACCTGGTAAAGCATTAGCTGTACAGAATAGTAGTACAGAATATATAAACAGGACAAATGAAGTCCTTTAGTGCAATATCTCTACTTATATGTCAAACGTGAAGTCTCTCAGCTCCAGAATTTCATGATCAAGTTGGTGTCTACATATCCACTGCAGCTATAGAGCTTAACAGAAAACCTCCATAATGAGCAGGGAAAATAATAATAATTAAAAATTAATTAAAACCCCAAACAAATAAACAAACAAAAAAAAACAATAAAAAAACCCCTCAACCAAACAAAAAAGCCCAAACCCCAGTGAGTAAAGAGAGTTGATTCAAGCCCACAGGATGCCACCTTTGTTCGTCTCTGTCTTTCCCCCTAAGTTGGCATAGGACCAGGAGCACAAACTTCTTACCTACAAATGATTTCTGAATGTGCAGTTCAGCCTTGGCTTCTATATTAACTAAAATCATAGCTGACATTGTTAATTTGTCCAAACAGCTGGACAAAATACAGTTAGATTTTTTCCATGTTTCAAAAATCACTAGGGGAGCTTATTATAAGAACTACTGTAGCGGAAAGAAAACTCAAGTTATAAATAAGGTAGCTATTATGAGAGAGGAATCTATAGATCAATATGTCTTGTGCAGAGCCTGAGACAGTGATCTGTAGTGCTTCTTTCACATACACATTTTAGAGAGATCTTATTAACTTACAGATTTTAAAAATTTTGTATTAAGATTTTATTTCTTTAAGAGTAATGAACTAAGAAGTCACCAGGCACCAACTAGTCAACTCACATTTTTGGGGAATACTGCCCTATCCTTTCTAAAAGGCAGGATAATGATGATAGAAACACATTTTTTTCCTTGAATTACATGCAGTCAACAAAATATAGTCTTGTGATTGAAGTATTGGATAAGAATTTTGATGATCTACATTCAGTTCCCAGGTTTACCACAATATTTGTAGACCATTGTGGGCAAGTACTTTGTGTGAGATTCAGTTCACTTCCTTTTTCCCAGCTGTAACGTAGGCATCAAGGCTCTATCTATTATCATTGGAAAAAAAAGTGCTTTCAGAAGGCAGCTCCTTCTTTCCTAGCAAGCCTAGCTTCCGGATGGCTAAAATTAAAGAGATAGTCTTCAGATCTCTATTCCTAAGAGGAAGAGAAAAGCTGAGGAATATTAAAACCTGGGCAGTTTGTAATACTTTGCACAGAGATGAATGCTCAATACTTGCCACTATCCTGGCTAAACAGACTCTTTGCAGGTTGGCTCTGAGACAGCAACATGGAAAACTGGCTTAGTTAAAAGATACTTTCACACATGCATGTCACTTGCAATGTAAATTCTCCAATGGTCTCCTGTGGGAATGGAGCACAAACATTCTCTCTGAGCTTGACATTATCCCCATCAGAGGGCAAGCATCTGTGGCTTCTTTCATATTATGCCAGTTGGACACTGAGATGGACTCCTCTCACTTTCTCATAGACAGCATTTCTGAGAGAAATCTCCAATAAAAACTAAACCCTTATTGATAAAACTCAATTCAGACGGGAAGCAAGAGACCCCAAGAGCATCTTTTTCATTCTGCCACACCCTGAACTTTTCCCAGAATTATATGCCTGAGATCACAAGAAGGTGACTCCACAAATAAAAGAGAAATGTAACTCAGCTTAAAGCTATTCTCTGCTGTGGGTTCTTTTGGAGCTCATTTAAGTTGCAAGACTCTTCTCTGATGCTTTATGCTAGCTAGGATGATTTTCTTTCAAACTACTAACTTTCTTCCAAAATCAAAACACAGTCATGTTTAGCTTTCCATTTTCCTGGCTAGGCTTATCCTGCTCAACTAGATGGAGTTTCCTGCTTTTATTCAGATAAGGCATGTAATTACTTGGTAAAATTTAAATGTGATTTCTTTAATTTAATTTATGATTATAGGCTTTTCATAACTACATAAATTTAATGTCTCACATGTGATAAAGACTGTATCCTCACAATGCTCTTATGGAATACCCCGTATTATTGGCACGGAATGGAGGTATGAAGGGTTTGTCTAGAGATGATATTCTAAGAAGCGTAAGCTAGATTTTCTCACATGGAAAAATGACAAAACCCAAGGTTATAGCACTGGTGTGGCAGAAAGTCCAACTTCATAAACCTTTTTGAGAGAAAGGGTGTGTTACATTAGGCTCAACACTGCACTAATGCAATCATAAGGCTTTCAGTCAGCTCAAAATTCTCAGACATAAAATTACACCCCTGCTTTAGGTAGAATCATAAGATCAGAGCATATTTAGGTTCAAAGGAAGTTTGGGAGGTCTTTGGTCCAATTACCTGCTGAAAGTAGTGGAGTAAAATATGACATCAGAGTAGGTTTTTCATGGCTTTATCCTGATTGGTCTTGAAAACATCAAAGGCTGGACAATGACAGCTTCTCTGGGCAATGTCCCAGTGCCTGACAGTACTAATAGTGAACAAATTTTTTTTTTCATATCAAGTAAAAATCTGTCTTTTCCTAGTTTGTGTCTGTTGTCTCTTGTCCTTCTGCCATTCACTACTCTGAAGAGCCTGGCTTGGACTTACATTTCAACTTATATTCAGTTTTAAAATTAGTAATGCATATTGCAAATTATTTGAAAGGGCTGGTACTAACTGAAATATAACTGATGCACTTGTACAATTCTGGTGGTCAAAACATGCATTGAATAACTGAAGAATAGGAATGGAGACAGTATGTCTTGATTCCCAGTTGTGTGCCTTACCTATTAGTCAATCTGACTACATTGTCAAGAGCTTGTATTGCAGTGTCACATATAGTTCACTGTTGCTTTTCATAGACTATCCCAAGATGGAACTCAGCTAGGAGAGAGTTACTTTTCCATTTTGTACACCTTCTTTCTCTCTCCATTTACTCTTTTGTTGTTGTTATTATTTTTTTGGTTTTATTCTATTTTGAAAGCTCCCCATATAAGCCTCCTTCTTAAAGAGTTTTTCAATTGATATCAATCTCTTTCTTTTCATATTATTTGGTTTCTCTGCTCTCTGCCTTATGATGCCATTTTGAAATTTAACCCAGGCTTCCTCTTACTTTATTCTGACCACTTTTTTTTTTTTTTAAATGTTGCCTTGATCTGTGTCATAATAAGCACATCTTTTCTCATCTTCTCTCAGTATTTTAGTGACTGGTTATAAGCATGAATCTCAATTTTTATTTTTTTTGTTTGTTTGTTTTCCACCTGAAGGCAAAAGACATGGTTTTGGTTTATTACCTTTAGAAAATAAATTCTCAGTGGTAACACTTTAACCAAAACCTGAACAGACAGTACTAAGAAGACAGAGCCAGGTTCTTTTCAACAGTGCCCAGTGACAGGACCAGACACAACTGTCACAAACTGAAACACAGGATGTTTCTTTTGGACATCAGAAAACACTTCATCATCATGAGGGTGAAAGAGCATGGGCACAGGCTGCTCAGGGAGGTTGTGGAGTCTCCAGTCTTGGAGAGAAGGAATGGAGTTATTCAAAAGCCATCTAGACATGTTTCTGGGAAACCTGATCTAGGTGGCCCTGTTTGAGGAAAGGGGTTGGACTGAGTGACCTCCAGAGGTCCCTTCCAACCTCAACCATTTTGGAGTGGCAGAGGGGTGACTACTTAATGATAAGTGTCTAAAAATATCAGTCAGATAGTAAAGGCTATGTGTCAGACTTTCTTTCCTTCTTTATATGTATTTTCTCAAATTTCGGACAGTGTCTTTTCTTGGTATTTCTGTAAAAAAAAAAATTGATGATAACTCTAGCAAATAAAAATGCCAATAAAATTAGGATATGTTTTACTTGTGATTTGCTGGAATTTCTAAACAGTGAAATTACTTCACTTACTATTCTCCTGTGGAGTTGCTGAATGTAATGCGTGTAGTCCTTAAATTACTGGTATAGAAGACTCAAAATTTGCAGCAATTGGAGTTACAGCTATGTGTGGATAATGCACATAAAAATAAAAGGCTATGAAAAATTATTCTACTTTGGCACAGATTTTAAACATGAGTCCTTCCCGTTTTTGTTCATTAGAATACATATTTTCTAAGACTGATATTTTTGAGGAGGTATGAATGGGGCTTGTCTGAGTCTAGGAGATATAAATGAAGAATTTTTACCAGTCATTGATTCCAACACTTTGTTAACCTGCTTTAATACCTATGAGTTTATTAAGATGGTATATAACTTGGATCATCTATGTCTGTATAAGGAACTCTGAGGGATGTGGGATTTTCTGTATACAGTGTGCAAATAGAGGTGTACAACATGCTGTTGTGCTAAATCAAATTTAGTACATCTTTCACAGCTATTACTATATCCCTTTCCAATCCCTAGATGAAAGATATGCATCTGTATAGCTGGTCATCCATAATCCTTCAGATTAGGAGTTCTGAAAAGATATTTTTGTAATCTACGTAAAAATTTGAATTTTATATTTAATATATTTTTAATGTAATACTGTAATAAAAATACTGTAATAAAATAATCTATAAGTAAAATTTATTTAAAATGCTTTTCCTGTGAAAAAATATACTTATTTTTAAATTTATAAGATCCTGTTTTATTCCCTAAGCCCCTGTCTCGATTTCCTCAACAACCACAGTTAATCAAGAGTATCATATTAAAAGAAAATAATAAAGGACAATAATTTCAGTTATGAATCTTACTCATCATATGGTCATAAAAGTTATAATCTCAAATGAAACACTTCTAATTAATTGTTCCTAAAATGGTTGAAAATATGGTATTCTCAAACAACTTTCAAACTCCTGCACAAACACACTTCTGAAGACATTTTCTTGTATATTAAACACTGGTGATTTTATAGCTGTTATTTAATTTTCTTTGGGAAGATGTTATCAATGAAAAAGATCGGTGCTTCAGAATTTTACCTGCAGTTTCTTATGTTAGTAGCATCACTATCATATGCAAGCACTAAAGTTTGTGATGGTTTTCATCATCATGATATTCCTTCCAAGGAAAGGAAGATTATCTTCTTGCTACTGAGAAGATAATCTAAGAAACTGAGACCTGTACTGTGAGTGTGGTTCAGTATCCTAACCATGACAGTGGTATTAAAAGTGTCCCAGGGTGTCTGGCACATTTTCCTAGGGTTGGAAGGTGAGATGCACAAGCTACAGGAGACAAGCAAAGTATCAGCCAGATCCCAGGTGGGATACTGCAGGTCATCACAATATACCTATATCTGGGTAAACAAACTGAAACCTAAATATGACTCAGTGCTGTAGAAGCAATTAAATTAAAAAATATTTCAATTCTGACTCTAGTAAATAGGTTATCCCTTTCTGAAACTTACATTTTTAGAGATAATTCTGCCATTGCAAGTAGTCTTGAAGAAGTCACTGCTTTTGGGATTATTAATACGATGTACTAAACTAAGGAGGAATGTATGGTGCAACAGTTTCTTTACATTTTTTGCAGAATTTGGAGGCATAGGGCTTAAATCTATTGTTATGTGAAAACAGCTCTCAAGATCCTCATGCAAATACTTTTCTCATAAATACATATTTGCAAAAGAGTTTGGAACACTATCTCTTTCATCAAACATTATTCTCCTAAATATTCATGGAAAGCAAACAAAAGGGGTTGCAAATACTTGCCAGAACAGATTTACTACATGTAGCTGAACAAGTATTAGTGAATATGAGATTTTTATCTTGAAGATATTGAGCTTTTTCAGTGTAACTATAAAACTCCAACCCATGTACGTCCCTACTTCGTTCAAGTTGTCTTTCAAAGGTAAACAGTATATGTACAGAGTAATAATAGAAGACTTCTTGCTGCTCATGAGGAATGTGATCAGGATACACATCTCTAGAGCTGGATATATGTTTCAAGGTTTGGAAACCTGGTCTAATATATGAACCCCACAAATTAGAAAAAGCAGTGAAACTCAGACACTTGATTTATCAATGAATCTAAACACTATGGACAGCCTGCTCCTAAGAGATCTTCCACAGATGCCCTTAGATTTCACGTTTGCAGCTTGCATCTCTTGTCAGGTAGCGATCCTGTAAGACCAACCCTAACTCTGGTCTGCAGAGCACATACTTGTTATGCAGACTAGCTGTTTCTCCTTACATTTTATTCAAAAGGACTGGAAATATTAAAAAAAATATTAAAACACTGCTGCCTAAAAGACCAAGGAGAAAGAAAGACTCCAGGTCAAATTAGGTAGGAGATAAGATAAGGGAGCAGAAGCTTTAATGAGCCTCCAGGTGCTGGGAACACAAATCACCTTGTGCACCTTCGGACACAGTTTTTATAAAATTTACAATTATAAAATTTACAATTTTATGATGATGCCCATCCAATCCCCACTCATCCACCCTCTGGTTCATCCCTCAGCACAGCCCTTCGGGAATTGAGTCTGGGGGAGTTTGGGGCCCCTCCTTCATCATCTTCATCCTCCTCTCCTCACATTGAGTCCTTGAGGCCCTCCAAAGTTCCAGACTTGAAGGTCGTTGTGCCTATGTTTGTATCTCCTGGGTGCAGGCCTTAAGGCGTTTCCTGCAATTCCACATTGAAAAGAAGACTAAACAGCTAACAGAATATTGAGGGATTGATATGGGACGGGGTTTGGTACGTGCAACCGTTAAGCTACTGCTGTTAATTTTACTGGAAAATACTGGTAAAAGATATAATACTGTGAGAAATATAATACAGCTGTATTTAAAATCTACATTCACTACATTACTTCTAAAGTCTATAAAAATCAAAAACTCTAAGGCATCAACACTTATCAATGCTTGTTTGTTTCACAGGGTTTTTTACTGTATTTTGGTGGGGCTTGTCTTTTTTTTCCCCCCCTGTGTTCTGTCTTCAGCAGAAAAGCCGTGATTTCCTTAAGCTTCAGTTTGAAATTATGCCACTTCTAGTGTATATATATTTCTAAAATATCAGATTTCCCTCCGGGGTAAACATGAACTGTTCATGGACACCTCGAAAATAAATCCTTAGCAAGCAAGGGGAAACCTGTAACCTTTCTAAGATATGCACTTCAGGAGATGTGCAAAAATTCTCTTACAGAAATGTACTTCACCTGTAGGCCATTGGATAATACTCTCTGGTTTGTATTGTATCAGTTTGGGTGTGATTACATCGACTCAGAATCTAAAACTGTTTGTTCTCTAATCTTTGCAGAGAAGTCCAGGAAAACATTAAATACTAAATGTCATTAAAGTGTTTCCTGAAGCAACGTTATGTTCATACTATGATACTAAAGTCCCTTGGCAATGATATTTAAGATGTCCGGACTAAGGATTCCCAAATACCTTTCAGGATTGCATAAACAATCACAAGCCTTTAAAGATATTTTCATTTGACTTCTGGTCTATATTTAGTAGGTTTAAAAATAGTGCTAATAGCTATGACAGTGAGCTTTCTCTAATTATGCTTTCAGAACAATCCAGCATATTCCAGTGTCAATCAGTTGCTCATTTAAACCTGGTGGTAAATCCGTTCCTAATATTGCCTATAATAATTACTGTACTTCCATGGAGAGACATTTTTACTGTTTTTAGCAGAGCTTTGCATTATATACTTATAAAAATCTAGGAAAACATTGTAGACATTTGATTGGTGTTTTGCAATCTAAAGTAAAAGATGCTTAGTGAAGATATTTGACAAAGGACCCATTAAACAAATCAATCATATCTGTGTCAGAGCTGCTGAATGTTCTAAGTGAATATATGTATTCATATATATATTCCTGCTTAGATGTTTTAGAAGGATTTGATGCACCATGATTTAACTATTCACCTCTAAATGTATGCATGATATTGCCATTCAGGTGAGAAACTTAACTTTGGAGGACTGCCTGGTTAAGCCAGCCATCTTTGGTGTTAATGTCTGATAATTAGGACTGTAGCAGGCCAGTCTACTTCAATAAATATCACCCAAATTAGAGACAAGCCAGCCCTGTTTCACAGAGGGGAACACAACAAACATTCTCCAGGCCCAGCCTGGTACTGTGAATTGTTGAATTTGGTGCCTGAGTCAGAAGTAGTAAATAAGCAAGTAGGAAGCAGCATGAAAGAAGATTTTAAGGGGCAGGGTGCTTCAACAGTTAGGGCGATTTGATAGTTTATTCCACCAGGATAGGAGATACTTTGTCTTTAATTTCTCTTGAGAGATGAGAGAATCTCGTTATGAGGACTGAGGACTGACCTGTTGGACTGTGATAATTTTACAGGCTATCAAGGAAGCTAAAAGGAATAGTGTGATGGAGAGCAAGAAATCTAAAAGAAGTGAGATTTCATGGGAAGCCAAGAGGGCCCAAGGGATATATTGACAAAAAGTAGATATGTAATTGGAAGGTATTACATAAATAAAGTACTTAAGGAACGAGGGAGTGTTTGAATACTACAAGGAAAGGACACGGACAGAGCAACTAAGTGACTGAAGACGAAAGGGGCATACTGGTGTGGGAGGAAAATGCAAGAATCTGAGGAATTGCTTGTGTTCCTCTTGAGAAAACAAAATTTTTTTGTGTTGTGGGTTAGTTTTGGCTTTTAGGGTTTTTAAATTATTAATTGTTCACAAAGGCAACTGCAAAATGTTTCTTTTAGAAGCTTTGTTCGGTGTTAACTGGGTTCTCAAAGCAGATCCTGTAAAGGTCCTAAAAAGGCAGCTAATGCAATGCCAAAAAGATGGGGATGTGGCAGGATAATATTAACATTGCTCTTATGCGGTAATTAGTTTTGAATCTTTTGCTTTTTTCCTCATTGCATATTGGAAAGGTGTACTATAATCACTAATGTTCTTTTAGCTTGTTTTTTAATGAAAAAGTTCTTAAAAAATCAAGTGATTGTGAGTCACCACAGATGGGTTTCTGTTCATTTCATGACAATGCTGTAGAGTATGGTCCAAAAAACTTTTAAGTTTTGGACTTAAAGTCCAAAGTCTGCTTTAGAAACATGCCAGCCAAGCCTAGTGTTTCGAGTATTATTTTAAAACAATCATGAATGTAGATTTAAGAATTAAAGAAAGAAATAGGTCAGGGGAACTCAAAATAAGTCTATATGAACATATTCCTCATCCAAGTAGTCATACATGCCTGTTTTTTGTAATCACCATAATACATTCACACACATTTTTCTTATTTGTACTTTTTATTTTTCTTTTGATATTGTGGGATTTGGTATTTAACATATCTATCTCTTAAAGTTTTTCGTGTGCCTACTTCTCAAGTATGTCTAGGTCCCTCTGGATGGCACCCAGTTGTGTTGTGTTAACCGCATCGCCCATCTTTGTGTCATCTGCAAATCTGAGGGTGCACTTGATCTCCCTGTCTATATCATTGATAAAGATATTGAAGAGCACCGGCCCCAAGTCAGAGCTCTGAGGGACAACACTCATCACTGATCTCCACCTGGACATACAGCCATTGACCACAACTCTCTGGATGTGTCCATCTGACTCATTCCTTATCTATCAAATAGTCCACCCTTCAAATACATGACTCTCTTTTGGACATAAGGCTGTCATGGGGTACCATGTTGAAGGCCTTACAGAACTCTAGGTAGATGACATCAGTCAGCCTTCCCTCGTCACCTGTTGCTGTCACTTAATCCTAGAAGGCCACCAGATTGGTCAGGCATGATTTGTCCTTGCTAAAGGGCTAGTTGTCTCAGATCACCTCCTTGTTTTACATGGGACTTAACATTGCTTCCATGAGGATCTGATCCATGATCCTCCCAAGTACAAAGGTGAGGTCCTACTGGTCTGCAGTTTCCTGGGTCTTCCTTGCTACCCTTTCTAAAAATAGGAGCAATGTTTCCCTTTTTCCAGTTACACAGGGCTTCGCCTGACTAGAATCGCTTTTCAAATATGATGGAGAGGAGCTTGATAACAACATCAGCCAGTTTTCTCAGGCCCCTGGGATGCATCTTGCCAGGCCCCTAGACTTGTGGCTATTCAGTTTCATCAGGTGGTCTCAAACTTGCTCTTCACTTAGAGTGGGAGGGACTTCACTCCTCCAACTCCCACCTAAAGGTTCAGGAATTTGAGAGATCTGGAAAGTCTGGCTGCTAGTGAAGACTGAGGTGATGAACTCATTGATTACCTCAGCCTTCTCCATATCCATTATCACCAGTTCTTTCTTCTCATTTACTGGAGGGATATACTCTTTTTTTCTGACCTGTACACTTTTAGAATCCCTTCTTATTATTATTCACATTCCTTGCCTAGTTCAAATCCATCAGTACCAGGCTTTCCTCACCCCATACCTACACACCCAAACTCTATACCAGTACTCTCAGCAGGTCACCTCCCTGCTTCCACTGGCTGCACATTTCCTTCTTATTCCTCAGTTTAAGGAGCAGATCCTCACTCAGTCATGTCAGTGTCTAACCTGCCTTGACTGATTTCCTATACATGGGGAATGAGGAATTCTTGTGCTGTAAGAAATATGACCTTAAAGAGTTGCCAGCTCTGTTCACCTATGCTGCCCCTAAGGACAGTTTTCCAAGTATCTCATCCACTAGTTCTTTAAAAAGATGATGATTTTCTCTTCCAAAATTCAGGGTTCTGACTTTGCTCCTCAACAGACCCATGCTCTTTGGGACAGGATTTTGTGGGGGAAGAAAGAGATTGCCTACAGCTTTAGACTCTCACCTTTTAGCATGCATGCTGGAACATGCAACGAGTATGGTTGTATCAGCATCTGAAATCGAATGCGCACTTGCAAACATGAGCAGACACATGCTAAAGGGAGGCATATGAAATGTATGCAGACTTTTATCCTCAGTCTGAGACAAAATAAACTGCACAGAAGCAGCAAAACTGACAATGACTATCACATTCATTCCTGTGTTTAATTTATTTTTGTTTTAAACCTTCTTCCAAGGAACAGTATTTTCTTCAATTGTTTGAAAATATGGTTTGGCTTAGTTTCATTTTTATACCAAAGTGGTAAGTAACCATTTAAAAATTTTGAGTACATAATATTTTGCCTACTTAAAGGTGCTTAACAATTATGAAATCACCCACAATTATGAAAATCCACTGATTTTTAAAACACACATGAACTCATCCTTTTCTTTTTGTTAAATATACATTATAGGAGTGCAGACTTTCAAAAGGCATATTTAAGAGTTATAAGTAATATTGTCCTTTAATATCTAGTTTTTTTCTTCTGTAAATAGATGATTTAAGAGTTGCATTGAACCACAAAGGTTGTGTTCGAGCCATTTATAAGTACTAATCTACAAATCAGTAGCATGCCGGTAATTTTAAATTTCTCTGAGGATCATGTGCCTAGACTCTCAGATTTTAAGTATAAATTCTGTACTGCAAATGTATCTGTAAAAGTCACTTGCTGAATAAAACCCTGTTCTTAACTCTGTTTTGGAGAGGCTGTAATAAACAAAGAGAGAAAGATTAGCAACTGCTATTTGACTGCTCTAGACTAAACCAAAATGATAATTCAATGAGAAAATTGATTAAAAAGAACAGGAATTAACAACTCCTAGTTCCTGTACTTCATTCCAATTCTGATATTGCTGAGTTTATTAGGTCACGCAATCAAGACTCTTAGTGAGGATGCAAATTAAATATTTGTTTTTGGATAAGGACTGACTTGTAAAAAGCCTGGGTAGCTGCAGAAATAGTCTGCAGGGCAAATTGCTCTGGAAACTCCAATATGAAAATGTAAGCTCTTAAACAATGTTTTAGGCAAGCTTAAAAGAAATCAGCAAAATTTCCAATTCTAGTCTGTCTAGAGATCTAAAAATGTACATGGATTTCCTCAAATTAGCACTTTATAACAAAAAAGAATAATTTTTTTTATAATCCTCAGCTAGTTGTAGCTAAGCCAGACTTCATGTCTGCTGTTTCCCCAGTCTCAGACAGGTTAGTGCATTGTGTGCAAGTTTGTTCAAAAAATTTTATCCTGCAGCCACACAATTAAAAGCGTGAAAAAAAAAAAGACGTTTTCCAGTTAAAATGATTTCTTTATGTTTTTTGTTAATAGATCACATACTATCTCTATTTCTCTGGTTAGGTTCACAAAGAAGATACAACCATGGTGAAAGGAGTCTGGAAGAACAGAAAAATATTTAATTTATTCTAAAAGCAAATCACTCTTTTGTCTTTCATCAGAAGCCATCCTATTGACACTCACATCTTATTACAAATATGTCCCTAAGACTTATGGATTCTTATTTTAAATAGCACTAATTATCAATGGAGGATAATGGCAAATAGTTAGTCAACAGCTCAGCTCAAAAAGTGAGGTTCATGCTGCACTGAGTGATCAAAGGTGGCAAAATCAAGACCAGGTAACCACAAGACCAGAGGCTAAAGTACATTTCTGAATTTTCTTGATCTATGGGTGGTTTAAATCAGACATTGAAATGACTTTTTTTTAAAACATGTTATTAGGAATGACTGTAGACTTCTCTGACACACTATTAATTTTTTTTTCCCTGAAGCACAGATGAGAACTATCATTTAATAAAACCAGAAGCATTTTTGCACATATTGAAACCACAGTGATTACAGAATTTCTGAAAATATAAGTTTTGTACTGTTAACCAGCTTTATGAACCAGGTTTTTCACCATGGAAACCCACAAATTTCTTTGCTTAGGTCCTGTGTTAAATTAACCAGATTGCCTTCTGTTACTTACTGTCATGGTTTAACCCCAGACAGCACCTAAGCCCCACACAGTCACTCACTTCCTCACAGTGGGATGAGGGAGAGAATCAGAAGAGTTAAAGTGAGAAAATATGTGGTTTGAGGTAAAGTTTAATAGGTAAAGCAAAAGATGTACACAATGGCAAAGCAGAACAAGAAATTAATTCACAACTTCCCACAGTCAGGTAGGTGTTCCCCAGGAAAGCAGGGCTCCATCATGTGTAACGGTGACTGGGGAAGACAAACACAAACACTCCAAACACCCCTCTGCCCCCTTCCCCGCCTTCCTCCTTTTTTCCCCTGCTTTGTACAATGATGCCATACTGCATGGAAGATCCCTTGGGTCAGTTGGGTTCACCTGTCTCAGTTGTGTCCCCTCCCAACTTTTTGTGCATCCTCAGTCTTCTCAATGATAGGGTGGGGAGGGGTGGGGTGGGGTGAAGAGCAGAAATGGTCTTGACGCTGTGTAAGCACTGCTCAGCAGTGACAAACACATCCCTATGTTATCAACACTGTTTTCAGCACAAATCCAAGACGTGGTCCCATGAGAAGAAAGTTAATTCTACCCCAGCTGAAACAAACAAAATTATTTAGTTAAAAAATTAAACTAAAACACTGTCTACTTTAGATTTGCAATGCATATAATGCTTCAGATGATAATATTTCAAATAGAGAAGATTTTATACACTCAGTTACCAGATGAGGAGGAAAACGATCCACAGTAACTGAATTTGCTAAGCTAGGCAATCTATTTTGAATACTTTGAAAGTAGATTGTAAATCTTTGGTGGGGGTTAATAAGATCACGACAATAAATAATTCTGAAGCCCCTAAATTCTGTGATATCTATTCTGAGATATTTCACAAGTTATCAACTTTTAAACAGAATCTGATAAGCATTTTCTGAAATCAGACCATTTAATGTGCTTTGAGGAGGGAACTGTAGAACATAGCCCCTCATAAAAATCTTGGCCAGAGGATTCTGCACATCAAAGTGACGAGAGATTATGTGGCACTGACCTCTGAGATTATGTATGGGCTTTGCATGGCAAAGTCCTACTAGTCTGAGGGCTACAGGGGTGGCTTCTCTGAGAAGCTTCCAGAAACTTTCCCTATGTCCAACAGAGCCAAAGCCAGCCAGCTCCAAGAGGGACCCACCAATGGCCAAGGCTGACCTGATCGGCAATGGGAGTAATACCTCTGTGATAACGTATTTAAGAAAGGAAAAAGGTTATCAGACAAGGGCAATTGTGGTTAGAGAGTGAGAATATGTGAGAAAAACAGCCCTGCAGACACCATGGTCAGTGAGGAAGGAGGAGGTGCTCTAGGTGTCAGAGCAGAGTTTCCCCTGCAGCCCATGGAGGTCCATGGTGGAGCAGAGATCCACCTGCAGCTTGAGGAGGAGCCCATGCCAGAATAGATGGATGCTGAAGGAGTCTGTGACCCAGTGGGAAGCCTGCACTGGGACAGGCTACGGCAGGACCTCTCTACCTGTGCAGAGATGAGCCCATGATAGAGCAGGTTTACTTAGAATTTCTAATCTCTGGGGGATCCACTTGAGCAGCCTATTCTTGAAGGACTGCAGCCCATGGAAAGGGACCCACGCTGAAGCATTTTGTGAAGAATTGCAGCCTATGGAAAGTACTCAGGTTGGAGAATTTCATGTAGGACTTTTCCCACTGGAGGGACCCCAGGCTGGAGCAGTGGAAGGACTCCGGTCCCGGAAGAGGAAGTAGCAGCAGAAACAACATGTGATGACTGTGACCCCCATTCCCCATCTCCCTTAACCACTGCAGGGGAGGAGAAAGACAATCAGGAATAAAATTAAACCCAGTATGGAGGGAGGGGTGAGGGGAAGATGTTTTTATAATTTGTTTTACTTCCCATTACTCTACTCTGATTTTGACTAGTAACAGACTCAATTAATTTCCCCCAAGTCAAGTTTATTTAGCCTGTGATGGTAAATGGTGAATGATCTCTCCTTGCCCTTACATTGACCCACAAGCCTTTTGTTATATTTTCTCTCCTGGGTCTGTTTGAGGAGGGGAGTTGTAGAGCAGTTTTGGTGGGCATCTGGAATTGAGCCCAGGCCAAACCACCACAGGTGGATAATCTTATGCATTTTTAGAAAAAATCATGGTACAAAATTAATCAAATACTGGCTTTTTTCCCTTTAGAAAAGTAAGTAAATAAAGCAGAGATGGGGATAATATTCACAGCCTACTGTAGCTCTTATTTTTATTCTAGAGACCAGTACAATGACCTAGGTGATGAATTAGGAGGATATGATTTCAGGAGAAGGAAGGTAGATTAACTAGGCAAGTGCACAGACTATTCTCTTCAGAGAACAAATTGGAGAGACTCATCACATGTCTTCCCAAGAGAGCAACTAGTGAGAGCTCTTCTACAGTAAGAGGCATACTGTGATATCCTACTTAGTTGTTTTTTTTCCCCCACCAGTAATAGATTTTACTTTGCTCATTCATCAACATCTTAACTTTAAGCTAATATGATAGCATAGGATTATCTGAAATACTTCTTTCTTCAGTATCCCCAGGCAGTTTGGTGTCAAAGGGCTCACATTTTATTATAATGACCAGTGTAATTATAGGAATAGAATTGCATGGAAAATAGGAAGCTCATAAAACACTGTGTAATTTTATTTGTTCCTATTTTTGTTAGTGTCAGTTAATAAAATTTAGCATAAACTAAGTCAAACCCCATGAATATATTTAGGTCTTGTGCAACAGATAATTTTGTGAGTTTTTTTTTCTTCCCTATATTTATGCCTGAAAACCATGGATCTATATCCAAATATGGATTTTAAAGTCCATGGGCCAAGAATAATATTTAGCCAGCCTTTTTATATATGTTCCAAGAGAAGACATTACCTCTTATTCCTTTAATGCTTAGCTTTCTGTGGTGATACTTAGAAAATTGTATGTGTGCCAGAAAGCACCTTTTAAGTTTGGTAGTTTGCAATGTGGTTGTACATGGATAGAAGGTTAGCCTGTTATGGCAGGTGAGAAGAAAACAGTTAACTTTTGGGAGTTATGAAGGGTTTAATTCTTTAATTAAGCAACATTTTGTGGATGTAGTAAATTGACAGCTTGTTACTGTATTGCATATTGTATACAGCTCTAGATTCACTGCATTTCATTTATACAGTTATACATTATATGGACATCTTACTCCACAGACTCTCTCACGTTTTCCCTTTCAAACATGAAGAGCATCTGTTGTCAGAACAGTCAATGCACATTGCCTTTTGAAGGACTAACACCACGGTATTCTTTTCAAAGTAAACTTAGATTTGGTGGTTAAAGATCTGACAGCAGGTATTTAAAATGTGAGTGATATATGATCCCTAATTTTTGACAGGGTGCACGTGATCATGAGGAAGACACAGCTATTGAAATCTCTTTACTAAGTCAAACAACATCTGGTACATCTGCTTGAAAAAGGACACTTAGGATGAATGCAGTGCTCACAAGTCATTATACTTGTTTTTTTTCAAGGATTATACTTGAACAACTGCATGGTGCTGGGACATAGAAAAGTAGCAGCATGATTTTCAATTAGTAGTCTGAAACTCCCTGAATGACAATTCTAAATGGTTGAAGAAAGGCAGTCATAGAAAAGCAAATTCATAGATGTTACACGGCAATGCGTGTGTAAAAAGTTTCCAAAGGGAGTGGGGAAAAGTGTGGAGTCTGGGACGGAGATTCTTTTATTTGGCTGCCTTTAATTTTTTTTTTTAAATCCCCAAATTAAAAGATTCAAAATACCACTGAGCTAAGATAGATAAAAGCTTGTAACACAAGCAAGTCATTGAATAGGAGAGGTTTAATAATAACTTGTGAAAGTACAGGAAATAATTGTATGATAGTTAGTATGCTTCTTAGCATGGCAAATTGGAAGTTACTTGCTCTCAGTTTAGACCAGGGCAATCAGTTAAAAATAAACTCTCAGGAAACAATTCATACCACTAGCTGAATAAACGGGACATGGTGTCATTCCCAGAAGGTATTATTGTCTATTAGATGTCACTTTATTCATAATACCCTATACAGGGGTAGCTCTTGATGTAAGAGCAGAGAATGTGTCTTTGTCTGAACTGTAGGGATACATCTCAATGCCAAGAATAACATGAGAGAAACTTTCAAGAAACTGGATTTTCAGTGTATCTTAAATCAGTTCAGTTCACGAAATCAGAAGAGCTGCACTGACTTATACCACCAAAGTAACCTGTCCCTCACTTAGAAACAACTTATAGTATTGTCATATATTTCACTGTCCTCGTGGGCTGTGTGTGCATATGCATGTGTATTTTTTTACTGTTACTTCTGACTGTTTATAAAATGGGTCTTTGTCTGTATGACAGATACTTTTGTTTTTTTCATTGCTGTCTTCAAAAAATAAAGCTGTTCTCAATTAATAGATTTATTATTATATCAAATCTGCAATTTCTTATTTCAGCAAGTAATTTCACAGCCATATTGTACTTTATAATGCCTGACATCTTTATGGAAAAATCAAGACATTTTTTAGTCGTATGGAAGCTTTTCACAGATTACTTACTTGTTTGTGAAAGACTGAATGATGACTAAACAGGTTGGAAACTTCTTTAAGTCAGCTGTGAACAAATGCCCCTGAAGGGTGCTAAGAGGCACCATACAGTGGGAGGTGTTTGTCTTTCACAATGCAAACCAAGATTCAGCTGCACTTGGATTAAGGTGTGTTGTACAATAGCCATTTCCCATCATTGTCCTGTCAGGTTCTGTATTAGCCAGCCTATAAATGGGGCTACACATTTCTTACTAACTATGCTCCCCCATGTGTTCACAACATAAATTCCATCCCTGAGTCACAATTTCATCAGCTCTTGAAAATACCAGTACAACCATCATAAGGGTCAGAGCTACTAATCCTGATTTCCTAAAAAAATTCCATTTGGGATAATCAAGAATTTCATTGTCGTTTCAGCTGGATGAGACTTATTTTTATATCTAAAAATCTGATCACAGGTGCTGCTAAGCAGATGGGAGGGGGCTTCTCTAAGGCATAGGTAGATCTCAGGGTAGAATTTCATGAACCATTCATTCAATAATGGCATCAATTTAAGAATTCTTGACCTTTGCTCCTTCCCACTTATTCCTATCATCATCATACTACCTACTCAGTTGTGCTTGTAGATGTCATGGAATGGGAATCACATCCAATTTACAAGTAAGACTGTTTTTCTATTAAGGCTATTTTTCATTTCTGTTATTTACTAACTCAGGTTCACTATGTGATTCATGAATATTTAAAGCTCTGCACATGAAGGGATAATATGGCAATAGGGCACAGATGTGAATTCCAAAGATGTTTAAACAAATAGTGCTCAAAAGAAAAAAAAAAAAAGATTTCATGATACTACATGGAATGGAGATGCAGAGACGTTCAATTATAATTTTTTTATTAAGGCTCAGTATGGTTAAAGGAGTAATGTTATTGCAGGTGTAATGCAGCTGTGATACATGATCTTCTTCTGAGACTAGAAAGAGGCCTTAAATAATCAAAGAGAAGGTTAGAATTTTCTAGTAACTTCAAGTGATTTAATAAAAGATATTCTTCTGTGACCTTGTCTCAAATAATGCCAAACATTGATAGCGTCACAGATTTCAGTAGGAATGCTGATAGTAGTAAAGATCTGCAACCATGTTCACATTACAGAATTGGTACTGTTGTTTACAAAAAATTTTTTTCTGAAAATATAAATATAAGAAATTTTAGATGTCTGTCTTGTTATTTAGAACTGGTACAGACAAATTTCTGGTACACAAAGATCATTTCCTTGTAAATATCTCCGGTAATGAGGAAAACTTTAAGGAGAAAGTAAGATCAACAAACTAACCTGTATTAACGTTTTGCTTTTCTTTTTTTTTTTCCAGAGGACAATGGCTTTTTAATGTTTCTCATATAGTCAAGTTATTTTCCCTCCTTGCAGTCTATGACCTCCTGTTATAAAGTATTTTATTTGCAGACCACCCTAGTTCCTTTCCCAGTCCAATATGGTCATAAACAAATATTGTCATAATAAATTTACATGTATATGCAGCAGCAGAAAACCTCCACCTACATTTTGTTTCATGCAAGCCTTAGCCTGTATTCTTAAAGTCCATGTTTAAAATAAGTTCTTTAAGTTAAAATGAAGGCTAAAATTTTCTCACTTGGCCTTTGATAATTATGTTGTCAATGACAAATAAAGAATGACATTGTCCACCACCTGCTGCTAATCATACTTTACAATATAACTAAGGAGAAATTTTATTTCTACCCTTTTTGTTACCTAGCCTTGTCATACTTGATGCTGTAACTCCTTTGTGTTACAAAAAGTAACAAGACTGAAACTCAGTAATTGTAGACTTAAAATTGTAGAAGCTCTACAAGGTGTATTTATTTTCTTAGTCAACAAAAGCAAACACGTGGCAAATGACACAGCTTCTTTTAATCACTAACTGGACGTGGTTTCCTTACACGTATTGTAAAATTAACATTTCTCCAAGTGATCCCTTTTTTCTTGGCAGAGTTGCAGAATATGGAACTAGAACTTCCCAAATCCTTCATGGCATTGTGGTCTTGTTCCCAGAAGAACTGTCTCCAGGATACTCTACAAAGGCAAAGCAAATCCATCATCAGGGATATAGCGCAACTTATTGAATTGTGGCTTGTTGAATGAATCTGCTGTGGGTACCATTTTCTTTACTGAGTCCTTGTTCCTCTTTTTTAAAGCTGAGTATTGACACTACAAACATTTGCAAAATATATAATTTTAGAAGGATGGAGATCTGCTTTCTGTGGGGCCTGGCCTGTTTTCCTGTTCCCACTTCATTAGGGCTGCCCACATGGCTAAATTTTCACTTCTAGGCACAGTAAATAGGTCACCATTGCCTACAGAAAAATTCTAAGTCCTGGGTCTGTGAATTTCATCTGGTCAGCCTGGCTCTGCAGCTGGTGATCTGTCAGAAAGCTATTTCATATATTGCCTTAAGCAAGAAAGTGTGGCGTAGTTTGCTGACCCTGCTATATGTTTCTTCTTAAGTACCAAGTGCTGCAAAAGGACATAGGTTTTGAAGTTCTTCTCTTAGGAAGTCACAAAGAACAATTAACATTTACCACACTCTATAAAGCAAGACATAAAATTTTTATTCAGCTGTCACACTGGTGAATGTGGCAGCTCTTACCCAGATGAGACAACTAAAAGTTAGATTATATTGAACAGTTATTTTACTTTAATCTACAAGGTCCTATCTGTAGACTTCAAGTCCTGTCCTATAAAAAATGAAAAGCTTCTCCTTTTCCCTTTCCCTTTCCATTTCCCTTTCCCTTTCCCTTTCCCTTTTCCTTTCCCTTTCCCTTTCCCTGTCCCTTTCCTTCTCTTTTTTTTTTCTTTTTCTCAATGGGATCAACTCTGATTATTTTACTTTATGTGATGTGAACAGTTATTTTTGGAAAAAGATAACTTGTTTGGGAAAATAATCCTGCTGATGTGACATTATTTGGCAGATAAGAAGCCTCCCCTCTTCCCTGGTTACAGACCAAGCACCAGAAAAATACACACATGAATTTTTTTCCCATGGCATTTGATAGGATATAATGCTTTTGAACAAATCTTATTTGGACAGTGATTCTTAAAGCAGGCTAAAACCTCACACACACAGCAGCAGTAACAGTAGTGACCAGTGCATGCTATCATCACTTATATATTGTGTAAAAATTATAATGTCTCAACTTGTGATAAGAGCAAATCCATGTGCTGACAGTTCTGAATGATGTCAGTGTTTCAAATGACACACAGTAGACCAAGGTCATGAGACAAGCCACCTCTACCAAAGAAATAATAGCTATCACTTAAGACATCTTTGGCCTCAGGTTTTATGCCTCCTGGACTTTGATACAGTTTTACTAACTCATGATGAAGTGGTAAAAATGGACTTTTCAGCAACTCAGCTGTTTTATATAGGACCCTTACATAGAGCATCCATATTCATCATACTTTGTTTCCTAGATCACCACTTTGGATGATAAATCCTGCTGGCAAAGGTGAACAGAAATGGAGCTATTACAGTGTCATCTCTTAGACTATCAAGAGTCATGAGGTCAGTACTCACCTTCTACTTGCAGGGAAAACCTAATATCTGGTGTTTTGATTTTTGCCTCATCTATGCAAAGTTATCTTGGAATAATTCAGGCTCTTGGTATATTCAGTAACTGACAAAGGTGGAACTGCATTTTGAAGAATTTAGAATTCTTAATTTTCACAAGATAGTTGCAGTAAGTACTTACTGTCCTATGTTATTTTCAGTATTTCTGGGAAGGCCAAGGTGTAATTCAAACTTTTTTGGTTAGAGTTCTCGAATCAATAATGTAATTTAATAAATTTCCTTTTTTTTTTCTTTATAAACCTCTCTCATTTTGCTTTTTTTCCAGTCTTCTTAACTCATTGATACATCCCAAGTTTTGAATTTCTTTTGTACATCTGCAGGGTTAGGTTTCTCTTCTGTGCTTTTCTTTTTGAATCACTGTTGCTATCACAATACTATCAAGTTCTACATTAGTCATACTTTATCATCTGCATCATACAAATACACACGTTCTGAATGAAAAATTGTCAAACAAATTGCAGTGCACAGGAGTCAGGCCTTTGTCTTAATGACATACAGTCATATCCCTAGCAGCATACCCTTAACAAAGTTTTGTAATTAAATCATGCAAGCCAGGTTCCTCATTAAAGATCACAAGCTTGATTACAATAATAAGTTCCATTAACATTTTGGTAATGCCTGATTTTTGGTGCCGGCATTTCATCGCTGTCATAGAGCTAGCTCACTGTAATGACCACAACTTTCTGTACTATTGCCATATAATTTTTTAACCTAAAAGAAGAGCTTTCACTTGAATAAATCATCTCAGTCCTTATGGAATTTATTTTTAGATAGCTATATTCATTAATTACTATATTAAAAAGTGAATAACTATGTTAATGTAGGTTAAAATGAGGGATAGCATGACCTTTATTCATTAATGAGAAGAAGATTTGCTGATGAAAACTTACAAAATCTTAATGGTGCCTACTCAAAGAAGCCTAGTTTTAAGAAGGTAAGGACAGAGAAGGTAGGTCTCCTAAGAAAGTCACAGTAGGAGCTGATAACCAGGAGAGTTCTTCTATGCAATGCTTAGTTTACTTTTATAAAGACTTACATCTGTATTTTTACTCCTTATGAGAGATTGTGGAAAACACCTTGACAGAATGAAATAAGTAGGTTATTTCTGATGGAAGTAGCATGGAAAGAGTTCAAGGTTCAAAGCTCAGTTCCTTAATTCATAGAAGCCTATATATGCAACATTTGGCATATCACTTTTTCCGTGACTCCTAGTGCACTCATGGGCTTCAAGCTGGTTGTCTCCTTTTATTCAAGGATCCAGGCACAGCATATGATTTCTGTGCTAGGGAGAGATTACAGCTGTGGCATTGGTCAGCAGTCACACTCCTGTTTTGCATTTCTGTTAGCTTCACAGTGTATTGACAGAGACCCAGAGACTGATGAGTAACTTAAAGCTGGAGACATCCCAGGATTTTCAGATCACACTGTTTTTCTTTTAGTTTTAATTAAACTATGCCATGTGTATTTAACAAGAATAAGAGGCTCTGAGATCCAATACATTGATTTTCTATCCAAGTACCCAGAATGATCAAAGTTTCTCTTTTTCTATGTACAACCCATTAACTGAATTATCCACATTTGTATCACTTTATGTAAATTAATGACTATTAAGAAAGCTATGAAAGACAATAAATACATAAGAGTTTAACAAAATACTGCTTCTCATCTTTCCTCTTTTCTTTCATTTGTTGTTTTTAATTCATGCACTTCATGGTTACTGAGGAACTATGATCGATATCACCTGGAGAGTAGTAGGGAAAGAAAATGAAACCAACCCAACCTTCAGAATGACATGCTTTGCCCTTGCTCTCAAATAGTACTTATTATTCCCCACATCATGAGTGCATGGACTAGGTTTTGAAGAATCACAGCAAAATGTTATGAAAAAAATAAAAGTAGAGAGGGAGTTTTAAGCACTTTCTTTGGTTTCTCTTTAGCCTCGGTAAGCTAGACTGATGTGAGGAAGCCAGCAGAATTGCCTATCT
>NW_016690227.1:2389171-2433255 GCF_001604755.1 Lepidothrix coronata
CAGCTAAAAATCTATTTGAAATTTGCCCCCCAAACACTGATCCTTTCTCATTTCAGGACCCCACCATGCCAGTATGGGTGAAAAAATAGACAAACAAATCAGGATTATTGTCTTAATTCTCACTCCATGGGAAGCCCCAATATGAACATCTGAAGAAATACCCTGCAATTTCCAGCTTTTTTTAATGCAGTGTATTAAATTCTTCCTCAATAAACTCCTTGAACTAAAGCAATAATTTGCTTTTTCTCTTCATAAAGAAATATACTTAAATGTCTGGGAGTTCTTCATTTTTTGGATCTTTTTTCAGGACACTTTAAAAGATTGTGTGGGCTTTCTCCAGGCAGCCTGTCCCGAAGATGTGCAAGCACAGTATTGTCATGTTGCCACTTTTCATAGCATTATTGTGAGTCCCAAAACATATGGTGTTTTTCTTAAAGCTTCAACTACCAGTGTAATGACTATTTACTGTTTACTTAGGTTATCGGCCATGGAGATTTTAATATTGAGGCATTTCACAGGTCTTACTTGTGTGAGGCAGAAACCCATCAAATCCTAATTTTGCAAAAGAAGAACCAAAGCCCTGGAAAGATTAAGAAGTGTAAAGTCACCGAGAAAATCTGATGCATGTACCCAGGTTTTTCCAAGCCCTTTAGGCTGCTATCCAAATCCCTGATTCATATTTTATTCAGCTTTCTTATAAGATTTTCAAGCAAACAGAAGACTAGGATATTTTGATCATGTAAAAGGTACCCAAAAGGTTACATCTAAAATCTTAAGGTTCTGAAGAGAAATAAGAAAAAAGATTATTTCTACTTTATCATCATCATCATCATCATGGCTAGGCTTCGCTCTACCCACCTTTGTTGCTATATTTGGGAAGGGCTCTACCCACCTTTGTTGCAAATTTCTGCTTTATAACATTTAAACAAATCTCATTCCACTTAAGTCTTGAAGTTAGGAATTCTGTTTTATCCTCCAGGATGATAAAAAGAGGAGTTTTTGAAAAAAAAAGCACTTTTCACAGTATTCCTTCTGTCATCCCCTTATGATAGAAGATTTCTTGAACTTCATGACCAGATTATAATGATGCAACCAACCACGGCTATATGTCTTATTAAAAGTATAATAACCAGCCTGTAGCATGTTCGTTGCTCAGAAGGCCAGTAGAAAGAACTGAGAGGTTTTAAAGTGACTGACAAGGACATGACAAGACCATTTCTGTCCTCATTCAGGAGAAGCTGACCTTTCAAAAGAATTCCTGGATGACGTCACTGACCTACCAATACAGTCAGGGCCCCTTATATGTAAAAATGCTCAGTCTCAGCAAAGAAAAGAACCACATGAGGACAGAAAGGAATATTCCCTTTAAGAAAAGGGATAAAGTAGTTAACTTAAGCAACAACCTTTTGACTCTTCTTCAGAAGAAGAAAGGTGTCATACCCAGACTAGATCTACAGTCCAGTAGATCCAACATAAAATATGTAAGTACGAGGAATTCCCCTTTGCCATTTTTTCCTACCTTAAGATATACAGGGGGAGGAGAGCTGCTCAAGAGCTTGCACAGATTTTGGGGCAGAACTGAAAGAGTGATACAAAATTGAGTGATCCAAAATGCAATAAACTTAATGCAGGCTCTCCCTTTGCTTCCTTTCCCCCTTTCCTTTGCAGACCAAGTACAAACCCAGCAGAATTACTATTTTTGCCCTTCCAAACCAAAATCAAACAAGGTATGGAAGCATCCTAATTCCAGACTGAATAAATGAGACCATTTGGAAACCTAGCTGTTTGCTGATACAGAGGTCCATGTTCCTTCCTTAAGACATACAACAGTTTATTATTCATTCTTTTCTGCTCTTTTACTGAAGCACATTATCTTTGGCAACCTTGGCCCTAACTCATTTGACTACTCAATGAGAAAGCACATTTCTTAAAGCAAATAAAAAAATATTTTAGCTATTCTTTTTTCTTCCTTATTTTCAGAGCTACACTATGCTGCTGTCCATACAGAGCTTAATAGTTAAAAGAAATGTATTCTACCTCTTCATTCTCAATCCAAGAGTCCCTTGACAAGCTACTTTAGCTGTCCTGGTCAGAAAGCTTACATAAGGTCATTTTTAGGCCTCTTCCATTCAAACAATTCTGACAAACAGCAGCTGATGAGTAATTTAGATCTCCTAGAGCATACTCTAAGGTTTCCTTTTCAGGGATATGAAATTATAGCATTTTATATCTTTGTTTCTCGCTCTTTTCTTTTCTCCCTGCATTCAAAGAGAAGAATCTGGCTACCTATACAACTAGTAGCCAAAATACTAAAGAACTCATGATGCTAATTACAGTGGCAATGGAAAAAAAATGGAAAAAAAAATCCCAGAAATCTAGTGTTGGAAGCTTTTGAGGTGGGACAGACCTTACCTGCTGCTGAAACATAGATAAATATCAAACTGTGAATTTAATTTCCAATTTTGCTCAAAATGAGTTAGTAAAAGGGAAGGGAAGGGCAGTATGATTTGCATTGGGGAAAAACAAAACACTGTGGAAACCTACAAGCTTCTAGAGATAAAAACTAACTCTGATGCTCCTGACAAGATAATTTCCTTCTTGATTATGCTTGAGAGATGACAAATGTTGGAGGAAAACTCTAGAAATACTGAATTGAAGAAGCACATTTGCTAACTACTCTGACAGTCTGCTCTCTGATCTTAGAAAATGTAAGCACACTGAGTATGGCAGTGTCGTGATCTGTGTCTTGAGTGCTTTGTATTACTTGAGAAAATATGCTTATGCAAAATAAATTCATACATAGTAACTGTGGAATAGAAATCAGAGTCTGCAAGGCATAGATTTTAAAACGGTGTTTAATTTTGACTGAAAGTGAATTACTCATAAAATGAAACTAAATGGAAGATCACAGTCAATTATGTGAGTCCTTCTAAAGCCATTTATGCTAGGGGAGTAAAAACACTGAGAAAATCTCTAGCACTAGTAGCAAAAACTCCTAACATAACAGCAGTCTTACCTACTATGACATTAGAGGAAGCAAAATACTGTGGCTCTCACATGTCAAATGATGAAAGTCCTGAACACAGTGAGAACAAGCTTCTCACGAATGATAATGTTACTGTGCATTCACAGCAGATTCAAGCGTCACAGAAGAACTGTGTTTCTTGAAAATGTATAGTGTAATTACCTTTGATAGGCATAAGGTGTAATCATTGGAGGGGGTTACCTATTTTTACACACATAAGTAAACAAGTACAAAGATTTATACAAACTAGACATTAAAAAGTATTTCTCATACAACAAGCTTGTATGTAAGTACCTGTATTGATCACAAAATCCAAAGCTGTATCAATTCTTTGACTTTTAAAGTTCATTTGTAGTTCTGTCTCTGCAATTTATATTTCTTCATTTTTCCTATGTAAAAAATTAATGTTAAGGCCTGGACTATTTTCCTGTGATGGGGTTAAAGGTTCACACATATTTCAGTTTCACGCCCTGTCACAGTTTAACCCCAGCCAGCAATCAAGCACCACGCAGTCACTCAGTCACTCCCCCACCTGCAGGATCATCGAGAGAATTGGAAGGATAAAAGCTAGAAAACTCATGGGTTGAGATAAAGACAGTTTAATAGGGAAAGCAAGAGCCGTGCACACAAGCAAAGTAAAACAAAGAATTAGTTCACTGTTTCCCATGGGCAGGCAGGTGTTCAGCCATCTCCCCGAGAGCAGGGCTGCATCATGCATAATGGTTACTTGAAAAGACAAACACCATCACTCCAAATATCCTCCTCTTTCCTCCTTCTTTTCTCCAGCTTTATATACTGATCATGACATCATATAGTATGGAGTATCCCCTTGGTCAGTTTGGGTCACCTATCCTGACTGTGTCTCCTCCCATCCTCCCATGAGCCCTAAGCTTCCTTGCCAGTGTGGCATTACAAAAAGTAGAAAAGGCCTTGGCTCTGAATGTGCGCTGTTCAGCAATAACAAAAACATCCCTATATTATCAACCCTGTGCTCAGCACAAATCTAAACACAGCACCATACTAGCCAGTATGAAGAAAATTGACTCTCCACCAGCCAAAACCAGCACACCCTACTGACAAGCTAGGGAGCAATTAGAGGCTGACCAGGTTCTGAAGTCTGGAGGCACTCCCAAGCATAATGGAATAGCACATCCAAGAGCAGAAGTCTTGCATCATGTATGCATAATTAAATCTTATTTCATACAAAATGTTTTTACCAGACTCTTTTCATCCTTTCCAAAATGTTAATCCTCACTGTGGTTTTTGCACAACTCATTTCAGCTGTAAATAACCTGTTTTACCTGGAGAAAAATCATCTTTTTGAATGCAAATGTACTTATAACTCCTGTTAGCAGCAGTTTTCTGTGATAAAACTAGTAAGGTTTTAGCACAGAAAGTTCCCAGGGTATCTAATATGTCCCTTTTCACTGTCAGAACAGCCATTCTTAAGAACAAGGGAATTTACTGTTAAGATTGATTCCCCCCCCCCATTCTTTGTCAATATAAATTTGCATAATGCCATTCTTTATCTTTTCCATTTTGACTTTCTAACCTACATGGCCAGGTTCATCAGCTGTTACATCACTATGAGAGTAAATCAATCATTTAAGCCAATTTTGCCTGTCATACTAATTGTTGACAAAGATTTATTGCTTAGAAATAATATTGGCAAGCTCTGCCGGTAGTCAAATCTCTCCTATCCTTCCCAAACTCATCTTTAGTACAGCTTGTGATCTGAGGTAATTCATTCTGTGTGCATTTTTACCCTAAAAATTTAAAACTGGAGAAACATTTTTCGTATGCTTATTGCATAAGAAAACAACTGCAATCCACTGCAATATGTCAAAACGCTACAGCCAAGATGTTCTTCTCTCTCCTCTTAAAACCTATGGAACAATCACAGAATATATTATGGCTTAGAAAAAAAATTACTGTAATGTGCAATTACATCCCAGGAGGAATGAATTTTCTATTCCTTCTGTTGGTGCATTGGGAAAGCCCTGATTAAAACAGCCTCATGTGTACATAACCTCTATTTCTAAATTCTTTTATGACAAAAAAAAAGAGTTCTCATAAATAATTCTGTGTGGACTTACCGGGTAGCAAAACATTTATTTCTAAGCAGCTAAATTTTTGCTAAAACTTCATATGTATTCCTTGTTTCTGTGGTGGCTTCTCTGTAGCTACACTGAGAAAGTCTAGGACCAAGTGCCTGCAAAGAATATCAATCATGAGTTACAGTATTAGAGAGAAATCCTCACTGGTAAGAACCAACTTACCCAAATTTTTAATCATCCAAATCCTCAAGGTGGGTTATTCAGTGAAACTTTCAGACAGAAATGGGAAGAACTTCCCTGGGACTGTCTACATTTTTGAAAGATCCAACTTGATGACGTAACCTTGCTGGTCTGTGCCATAAATAGCTTGGTAGGTGGAAGAAATAGTGTTGCATGGAGAAAGTTATCCAAGGAAGATTGCTACTGCTTGAAAGTTGGTGATGGTCTTCAGTACACTAAGAGAGAGAAGACTCAGTTGAAGATCTTGAACTCTGCAGAGCTTTCAGAATTTTTAGAGTTCCAATCTAGAGAATTCCTCTGATGCCTTCAGCGAAGTTCCCAGAACACTTCAAGCTGATCCTAATTCCCTGTAAGCATGACTCACAGCTCACACAGATGATGTCTAGTTGAATCACCTGTAGATGAAAGGGCGAAAGTCACTTGAAACCTTCCTTTCTCTGAGAAATCTCTACTTTCCGTTCAGAATTAGAACATTTTTTTCTTTCCTTTTTTTTTGGTTCCTTGGGTGATTGAAAAGAAATTCTGCCTTTTGAACAACTTCTGAACAGCTTCTTTGAAGAAAATTTATGGTTTTGTTTTACTAAAGACATAAAAAGGAACTAGAAAACAACAGTAGATTTAAAAAATGTAATGCTACAGAGAAGTTCGGAGGCAGACTACGAGAAAGCAGCAAGTCCTTTAAAACAGTGGATGATATACAAAGTCTTTGAATCTTCTGGAAACCATTAGAATGTTTTTTTAACATTCTATGTGTTAATTAATTGGATGCTGAGATAGATATTATAACAAAGTAGGGGAGTTTAACTAGCAGAGAATTCCTTTTATCCCTTGCTTCCAACTCAGGTAAAGTTTTTTCAGAGTATTTAGAGGATTCACAATCTATCAAGCCTGATGGATGTCTCCTTGTCTCCAGCAGAGAAACAGGTGGTATTTT
Source organism: Lepidothrix coronata (assembly GCF_001604755.1). Lineage (NCBI taxonomy): Eukaryota > Metazoa > Chordata > Aves > Passeriformes > Pipridae > Lepidothrix > Lepidothrix coronata. Next base: position 2,395,428 of record NW_016690227.1, read on the forward strand.
TTCAAAAGGTGGCATAGTTCCAAAATATACCTATTGCAAGAGCTGCTGAACTCTGGCAGGAGGGAGTGTGAAACTTAATTAGCTATGGGTGCCTCTTCCCAATATTTATTCCTACAATTGAGTTCTGTGATGAGTTTGGTATTATTCCTAAAGCTCAGTGAAGGTGGGAACTCTTCCATATGGTAATCACAAAAGGTGATAGATTGAAACATTTTTCAATTTTTTTCATAAAGAAAGAGATAATAAGAATTTTCAGAACAAGGTGTCAGAATTTTGCACTGCAAATTTACTCTTACAGATATCATACATTGTAGCAGACAAAAAAACGGAAAAGTAAACCTAATTTAAATATAAAAAATACATTCCCCTAAAATAATTCCAATTACATTGATAAAATCCCATTATACATATCATTTCAGCCATATCTGTTGAGAAATTTTGACTGCATTTAAGCATTTATGAAAAATCAGACTGTGATGTCACACTCAGTAAATAACTCCAGTGTTAAGGGCTGCAGTCTTGACCAACACCACTGTATAAATACAGGATGGAACGTTCGTATGGCAGCATATTATATACATCTTGTTTCAGATACTTTTTCTCTAATTTTAATAGAATTTGTAATAATCTTCTAAAGAGGATACAGTGATTACTTTAAAGTACTGAGAAGTCAATGCCATAATTCAGCGAAAAGAATGTCGCATATTCTTAACCTATAGGTTTTTACTGAAGGACTTATTTCTTTTTCTCTTTAGATCATTAAGGACAGTGAGATAACATGACAAACACTGTAAATGGTGTATTTCACTATACTTTACATTAACATTTACTTTAACAGTTTTTAAATTATCAGATTTTTTTTAACTTTGATTTTTTTTTTCTGAAAATAGTAAGAGAAGTTCTACTGGAACTTCTTGCCTTCAGTTACTGTTGAGATATTCACATAGGGTTTTTTCTTTTCTAGTGTTCTTGAATTAGATATGTTTTTTTCTTTTCTCCTATATAGCTTTTCATAGTAACCCACTGAGAATAAATTAGGCTTAAATAAAGTAAAATAAAAAATGACATCCTACTTTGTTAATAAATAGACCATTTAATTTCATAATAGTCATTGCATAAAAACACAGTAATTTCTGAACAAAAAAGGAATGAGAATGATTTAAGTAGAATAAAAACAATTCTATATGTATCATGGAATCTAGATTTTCACTCTTAGAGTTATGTATGTCATCATGATTTTTTTTTTCTGAATTTATCAATTTAAAAATATAGGGATTGTAAGGCAATCATAAGGACATAGATGATAAAGATGTGTTGAAATATAATGTATGTGGAATTATTTTTTAATCCTCTGCTTAGCGATTAACTGAAGATAACTTTTGCAAAAGTAGATTACTTTTATTTGATATTGATTTTGACTTGGAAAGGAGTAAAAAAAAAGCTTCAGATAAATAAGATGAAAATAAGCTTCAGGTATTCTCACCAGCTCATAAATTGTTCATGAACCACACTCTTCACAGTTCCTATTGCACAGATATCTACAGCACAGAAGCTGAGCCTTTTCAAAACCGTGAATTTCTAAAAGTGGTTAGTTTAAAAGAGAGTATAAAAGCCTAGAAGAGCACCTTGATGATACAAATTACTTTTCACTTCCACAAATCTCCTTAACAAATGCAGTAAAAAATGGGTTGAACAGACAGATATATAAACAAATTGTTTCCTGTGCTTCACAGAAATTTTCACATATATTATTAATTATAATGTTTTCCAGTTCTATATTCCTTTCCATCTGAAAGCTTGAAAGCCCTTTTGCAATTAAGAATCAATTACTGAATGTAAGAAAATAATGTTCTCTAGAAATGCCAGAAAAGTAACATTATACCAGAATATTTTCTAGAAGTGTTTTCTGAAGGCAGCAGTAGGCCAAGAACCACAAGCAAATACTGAATTAAGCATTGGATAGCTTTTGTTGGTTTTTATTTTAATCTTCCAAGTTGACCTTAACTGTGACCTTCTGTTTTAAAGAATGATATAAAAATTTTCCTTTCAGACTGTGGGTGAGGGAAACTATGGGTGTTAGAAAAACATTTTGTGACAGCAGACTTTGAAAAAAACAGCTTGTGCAAGTGAAAATGTGATTTCATAACTGACTGTAACAGGTCGTGGGAAAAAAACCCCAGAGCGCAAAAAATGATAAATAATTTTTCTGACTCCTGAGTCAATCCAGCTTAGTTACCAGACACTAAAATGCTTTCAGCTCCCCCTCAGCAGAGAATGTAACTAAAGGGTTAGTCTTATGAAGGCAACTGGAAACAGCAGTCACTCAGTAGTAAAATGTAGAAGTCGTCCTTACAAGCTTTGCTGTTAGTGGTGACCTAAGACTAGAGGGAAAACCACTGGATCTTAGTGTCTGAGGTTCCCACTAGAGGAAGGCATATAAGGACAATGTGCATATGCACATATACTTGTATACATGGTTACATTTGCAGCACAGAGACACACACATATATATAGAGAGAGAATTCAAATAAAGAAGTCAAATAGCAGATGCAGGAATATTTCACCAGTTCTGGTGCTGCACAGCCAAGTGCACACTCTTCAGTAGCAAGCCCTTCTTTTAATCAGTTTAATCAGTTGGTACCTAACACTACTAACATAAAATCTAGGTTTCTGTATATGACTTCTGATAATAATTTGTTGTGTAATTGTACTTTAATCAGTCTTTTGGAATTTATGAAAATCACATCTTTTTTTTTTTTTACTCCAATATAAAGGTTCTGTGTTAGGTAAACTCCTATTTCCATTCTCAGCTTCTGTGTTGGTTTTGGGGTTTTGTCATTGTTGTTGTTTTGTTTTTGTTTGGTTTCTTTTCTTAATTTCTACCACAAGTACATATTTCATTAAAAAAAACTGTGTAGTAGTGTTGCAAAAATAATTATTCACTTAGGCTTAGGGAGTATCATATTTTTCTTCCATGTACATTTGAGTGCATGCATGTGTGTGTAAATGCATGTATGAACATTCCAAGATTGTGTAACTGCAAATCACAATTTAGACATTTTATGGGTTATCTAGTGACTCTAAATATATTTTCTACTTAGCCTAATTATTATCAAGTGATCTGGTAGTGGCTTTCTGATAATTTTGGCCTGGCATGTTTCATTATAAATTGTTTTGAGGAATCTTTTGAGAAGTTCTGACATCTTTAATGTTACCATTGGTAACTGAAATTGGATGTGAAAAAATCCCAGAGGTTTGAAAAGTGGCTTTTCCTCTGCCATTTTGCTCAGGTGCGGTTGTGAAATAATCAGTGGATTGCCAAGATTTCTTTTTTGTAGTTTGTTTCCTCAGGAAAGATGTAGCAAACTGACCAAGATGCTAAATTGAACATGAACATCCTAATCTATGGGCTGGGCTGATGCCAATGCCTTGGCAACAGCAGCAATGGAAAATGATGAACTAGAAATAAATCGGTGACTGAGGAAGAGATGTAAGAAGAGAGAAGGCTGAGAGACTCTGATCGGCCTTTCAGTTCTAATTCCCAACCTTAAACATGGCATGGAGGGAAGTACTGGGACCAAATATAAGGAGAGAAATAAAAGTGGGAAAATGTAATCTATTCCTAATTTAAACCCTAAATCCAGTAGCACATTTTTTCCTTCTACCTAGCACACAACCAAAAACAAAGTAAAGATTATGATTGACATAGTAATTTCTGTAAAATAAGAGGTAAAATGATGATCTTCCCTTCTTTGACATTATTCAGGAAGGATTTATTGTCACAGAACACAACAAAATCAAGGCTGGAAGGGACCTCTGAAGGTCTTTTGGTTCAATCCTCTGCTCAGGGCAGATCTAACTGCAAAGTTAAATCACTTTGTTCACGACCTCATCCAAGTCAAAGTCTAAAAGTCTTCAAAGATGAAGACCCAATTTATGCATACTTTTTTTTAACCCTTCTCCTTAATGAAGGACCCTTTTTCAACTCATTGAAAGCTCTCTAATAAACGGCTAAATTGGAAAAGATTAGATTAACTCAAGCACACCAAAACAAGAAGCTGTTGTATTTAGATTTTTATGCAAAACCATAATTCTGTCACTCTGGGAATCAGGAAACCTGATTCATTGTTACAGCTCTCGATTTCACTCTACATCCTAAGCTCATTCAATGTATAAGATGGGTATGCAGAGAGGGAAAAACAGTTTTACATAAGTACATTATATCTGATATTTTCACTATCAAGGGAAATGTATTTAATAAGCAATAATCAAATATGAAAGCATTCATTCATTGCTCATTGTACAAAAAAATATGTGAGGCTTTTTTAATGAATTCAAAATGTACTTGTTTTTTTCCTCTTTATTTATACCACTCATATTCCAGATACAGCTTTATATACACATATATATATTGTGTGTGTATGTAATAAAGACTACAAACATAAAAAATATCTTATAAAAATACAGGAAAATACTCAGTAAATATATATATTAATATATGAGCAGAAGAAAACATCAGGTGAACCACTGAACACATAGTATTCAATAACTCAAATGTTAAGAACACTTCTCTACTTATACCATGCAGAAAAAGTCTACTTTTCTTTGAAGGAACACCAATCAATTAGTCAAAGTTCAGAAGATCGTAAATACAACTAGAAGCAGTTGTTTTCTTCTGTTTGCCCCTCCATTTTGACTCAGATACATATTGGAGTTATTTTAAGCCAGAGCATTCATTTCAAGAATAATAACAACACTAGTTTTCTCATCAATAATGCATTTTTAGAGACTTTTTTTCTGTTAACCTCTTGTCATTGATGACCAATATGTTTCCTGTATGTTTACTTTCCCTAGGACATGGTCCTCTTTGGAGTTTGTTCTTTACTCTTGACTGTATTTATTTTACAGCTGCCCCATCAGTGAGTCTCTACATTAGTTTTCTTCAGTGCTAAGGACTGCCTTTATTATTACTGGCTATATGAACCTTTATCAAAGTGACAGCAACTGAAAATAATTATTTCTTCTTTCTTGAAAATAACAAATTAATTTCAAGGCACCTCCTACCCAGCTGGCAATTACAGTAACAACAGCCTCTAGCTGTCTTTACATTCTGTAATCAGTGATATGTTTAAAGGTTACAGAATAAAAACAAACAAACAAAACCTAGTAACCATGTGTTCAGAAAATAATTCTGCTTTTGAGAATGCGAGCAATGTAAATAGGTGATAGATCCATTAGGGTGTCAAACATGTCCATTACATGCATTAACAGATGCAAAAACAGCTGTCAAAATGTAATTAAAAGATTGTCATCCTTGCAAGTATCACAAAGTATACAGCTTGTACTAGTATTAATTAATCTATGTTGTGGTCCAAAGTGTTATCTTCACAATACTTTGAATTATTAGAAAGTCTCCTAAATTATGAGCAAATAACTGAAATTAAATCAGTGAACCTAGTTCCCTTTCTATTCATAAATTATGCATAATGGGGCAGCTTGCCTTTATATATTTCTTCCTACTGACCACTTGCCATTGTTACCCATTAGATTTTGCACACATTTTTCTTTCTCAGTGATGACCTTTATTTCTCTGCAACAGGACAACATGAATTATTTGTGACTCACTCTTTAGGCTGTGGAATGTACACGTTGATGTTAATAGTCTCCAAGGGAAGACATGTCCATTTTTGCAGAGGAGAAAGGTCTGGAGGAACTTCTAGGGCTTGTCTCACTGGCAGCCTGATCAGGAAAGCTGCAAATGGAGTGGGGTCTTAGTTTACAAAATGGGTTAGCTCTAAGGAATATCATTCACTCTATGTATCACACACTATGAAATATATGCATCGTGTGTGTTCATTCTGATATGTTCATATCCCACAGGTATGACCCATCTGTGTTGCATTATCTTTGCCACTCACCAAAGTCATTAATTGAATGTGATTCTGGAGTGCTGTTTATGCAAAAGAAAGTCACCTATTCTGGTTTTGGTACCTAGGTGATAATCTGTAGGTAACAGGTACATAAGTGGTATGTAGTCTAACATGCAGCTGTGTTGCCACATTGGGAGTCTTCTTCTTTAATGAGTTGAGCAATTAAGTAATTCAGATTTGTTAATAAAATATTGACACCAAAATCAGATACTCCTACTCAATAGATATGTCAGATGCTTCAGTTCTTGCTCTTTCCATCAGCATTTCTGCTCACCACCCTTCCCACTAGTTGCAATTTCTGATGACACAGTCAGCTTTATGCATAAAGATACGTTGAATAACATATCATAACCCCCTGAATGTTTGCTGTCCCAAAGAACAGACTTGCTTTAAGAGAATCTTTTAAGTGCTTAACATCTCAAATCTTCTCTGAGATCTATACTTTTTAATATTGCATGTTTTGCTGCATCATTTTACATTTCAAAAACAAACCAATTTTCTGTTATCTAAACATGGTGATGGTAAATGTAGAATACATCATAATTTTTGATGCTACCCATATATATTATTATCAAAACTATTTACCTTTCTTAATCATGGAATGCTTATATTTAACAAGCAGTCACTAGTTAGAGGCTCACAAATGCAAGTGCTAAAGATCATTTAAAACAACTGGTAATGATTTCATCATAACTATCTAAATATAAAAATTCTTCAAGCATCAAGACTATAGTTGCTCGTATTTGTTTACAGCTGAATTTCATCTCTTGTTAAACACTGATGAAGCTGAAAGCAGAATAGACTTATTTTACAGATATTCAGTGAAATTTCTAGCATGAGAAAATGAAACAAATATAGTCGGAGATACTGTGTCACAGATATTGATTAACCTTGACATCAGCAAGCTAGGGATTTTACTTACAAAATTATTGAGCCAATGAAAGAATGCCAACAATTTAATTTCAAGTGTAGCCAAGCATGGAAGAGGCATATTTTCACCTAAAAAATGCAGAAAAAGGTGCTGTTGAGTGAGAGTCTGAGCTGGCAATGTGCACCCACAGCCCAGAAAGCCAGTCACATCCTGGGCTGCATTAAAAGCAGCCTGATGGGCTGCATCAAAAGCAGTGTGGCCAGAAGATCAAGGGAGAGGATTCTGCCCCTCTGCTCCACTCTGGTGAGACCTCACCTGAAATGCTGCATCCTGCTCTCTGGGGCCCCACCATAAAAAGGACATGGACCTGTTGGAGTGAGTCCAGAGGAGGGCCGCCATGATGATTAGAGGGATTGAGCATCTCTCCTATGAGGAAAGGCTAAGAGAGTTGGGATTGTTCAGCCTGGAGAAGGGAAGGCTTTGGTGTGACCTAATTTTGGCCTTCCAATACCTGAAGGGAACCTACAAGACGAAGAGAAACAAAGGCATGCAGTGATAGGACAAGGGGCAATCACTTCAAACTGAAAGAGGGTGGGGTTAGACTAGGTATTCAAGAAGAAATTATTTACTGTGAGGATGTTGAAGCATTGGAACAGGTTACCCAGAAAAGTTGTGCCCATCTCTGGGAGTGTTAAGGCCAGGCTGGATGAAGCTCTGAGCAACCTGTTTTAGTGGTAGGTGTCCCTGCCCACAGGAAGAGGGTTGGAACTAGGTGATCTTTAAGGTCCCTTTCAACTCAAAACATTCTATGATTCTATGAAGTCAGGAGACACTTCCATTTTGGAAAAAAAATATGATTTGATTTTCAGCAGTATACTTCTGATAATATGGATTAAAGCTTTGTTAAAGCTCTGTATTACTCATATATATAACTTGTTTTATTTTTAGTAGTTTTTGAGTTGTTTAAGTATCATAGTTAAGGATATGAATAGGTTGAAGAACATAAGAGGAAAAATATTCATATGGATAAGTATTTACGGGTGAATAAAAGACAAAAAACTGAGTAGAGAAGTAAATTGACAACTTTTGCTGCGGAAAGAAATCACGAAGTTCTTAACAAACCTGGATGAGAACTCATTTTGTTCAATAAATTTATAAATAAACTGAAAAGGGCACAAAGTGTAATGACAAAGGCTGCAGCCTGACTGTAAGGAATTGCAGAAGGTCCTCATGAGACTGGAACAAAATAGGTGGTAAAATTCAATGCAAATAAATGTGAAATCACATACATAGAAAAAAATAATTCTAACTTCACATATAAAATTATGATTTCTTGCATTTGCCATCACCCTTCAGTAGTGATTACCTCTCATAACCCTGTTAACAGCATGGATTATGACTGATTGGATAGCAAGTGTCATGAAAACACCAGTTCAGTGTTTGATAGTTGTCAGAAAAGTGAAGGAAATGCCAGAAAAAAATAATAGAGAGCAAACCAGAAAGCATTAACATGCCACTGGTATAAATTCATCGTTAGCTTGGACCTTGAAATGTTGCCTTGCATACCTGTGCTGTTTCAAAAAGGATATAGAGAACTGTAGAGGTTCACAAGGGTGCAACTAGGATGATCAAAGATATGCTGGGGCTTCTGTGTGAAGAATGAGTATGTGGGGACCCTGCAGGTTGGACCTGTCACTGCAGGGAGCACCTGAGAAGAGCTACGACAATGATCCATGGGATTGTATGTGGCCTGATGAGACTGGAGAGAGATCAATGGTTCAGAACCTTGAGAGCACCACATAAAGGTAGGAGAAACCATATTCAAAACAAACACTATTATGTTTTTCATGCAAAGTCTAGCTGAGTTGTAAAGCTGCCGACTGAAGTATGTTTTAGATGTTTAAGTCGTGTATGGATTAGAAGTAAATAGGCAGAAAAACCCCTATTTCTGCTTAATAAGTTCCTGAGAAGAAAAGAGCTGAAAGCAGGGAGGTTGTTTGTTTCCATTTCTTATACTGGCATCCAATTTTACCCTTGTTTGAAATAAGATACCTAGTTAGATGGCCTTAGGTCTGACCCGATACAGAACACTGTATTAAGGCATGGGAAAACTGGGTGACTCATTTCTCTGAATTAGCTCTAAGTGACTCAGACTAGCATCTGAATTACTATTTCCTTTTCCTCTCTGAATAATGAAGCCCAAGCTAGTAATTTTTAAGATAAATTTGTTTAGTGTCAGCAGCAGAAAATATTCCTTTTATTTTACAAAACCACTATCTTATGGTAATAGCTTGGGTTTTGCCTAGGCCTTTTGGATGTCTCTGAGCAATCTATTTATTACCTATTATCTATTATTATTATTTTTCAATTCATTATTTAATCTATTATTATTATTATATTATTGTTTCTTCAGAAAGGTGTTAGTTTCTGTGTGCCATAAAGAATTGTTTTGTCAGATTTAGCACCTGCTGTCCTGACCTTTTTCAGCATGACAAGAGACATCCTCCAGGTCCCCAAGTTCCCTAAATACATACTTATTGAGCTGTTTCTGTTTTGTTTGGCTTTGATCCTTCCAAGGGAAGCACACTTACTCTTTTTAACTACATCTGTTTTGTTCCTAGTACTTTACTTTCAATACAAAAAGAGGAATGAGAAATGTGGCTAGACTTATAACTTGTTATTTGAGACACTGTCCAGAGACAAGCTTATAACGTCTTACTGCTTAGCACCTCGCACCTGCGATCCCAATAAGAGATGACAATTAAGGATGTAGTGTTCACAAGAACCCTTTTATGTGCAGGATTCCCCTCAGTGCTGAATGCTGTTGATGGCTCTCTTTCCACAGGTTAATTTTTCTTGGAGTTAGATTTTGGGGTTAAAATTGCAAAAGTTTCTGAAAGTTCTTTGTAGAACTAGCTGTCTCAGGTGTTTAACAGTGATCCCTGTTCTGCCAGGGAAGTGAACTACAGATATGGTGTTGGGAATTACCCCTGAGGCTTGGCCAGCTTGTGCAGGGATGGAATTTGCTGCCAAACTCTTCCCTGTCAAAGAACTGCTGAGGTACTTGGGTTTTAGGTATACATTGCTTACATATACACCCTCTTCAGCTCGATCCTGATGTGTTGGTAACTCTGTATAGATATCACACAGTCATGATCGGTTGTAGTTGTTACTATTGATGCTGAGTTTGAACAATCTGGACACATTTATGGAAAGAAATATAACCCAAAACCATAATTAGAAGGCAGTGTAAGAATATATCATGCAAAGCCAGTGAATCCTTTATAACACAAAACCCCGAGTGGGTCTCCTGCCCTGAGGACCAACCGCAAGCTACACAATTCTCTAAGTATCTGCTCCTTTTTATCTCTGTCTCAGCCTAAAGGACATCACATCTGACACACCCTCAGCTCTCAGAGACAGAGTGACTTTCTCTTTCCAGAGGTTTTGAATGTGAAACAGAAAAGAGCCCCATACAGGCAACCTTCCTTTCTGCTGCTCTGTCACAGCCTTTATAAAAAATAAACAGTGTGTTTATGATGAAACAGAACTATTGAGACAGATTTAGTATCTGTCACACTCAAAATGGGCCATAAATCAGAAAAGTCAGGAAGAAAAATTTTATGTAGATTTTGGAAATGATTAGGAGGACATGTTATTTTCAAGGACTGACAAAGACCTTACACTATTTTAATAGGAGTTTTTGACATTTTATTCTGTGTTTTTATGTACATGGTCAAAAAGTGTATATGGGTAAAAGAAGAGGAACTAAAGCAACTACATGTATGTTTAAAAACATTAAGAAAATAGAGATGAAAGAAGATGACTGTACCACCAACAGACAAAATGAACAATTCTGTGTAGCTTCCTGCCCTAGTGAGAAGCTTTATACTTCAACAACATTTCTATATGAATTTTGCCCACTTAGTGTTGAGCTCATTGGCACAGTATTATTAAGGCTTTTCAAGGTTATTAATCTGTGTCACAGATACTATTAACAAGCCTTTCAAAAGTGGAAAAAGAACAATTATATATGCTGATTTTTGAAAGAAAAAAATCTTAAGGCTTTATTGGAGCTATTATAACCTATGGATTTACAGCTTAGTAGGGTTTTCTTTAGCAAATCTTAGCCACTCGTTGCTTGCATTATTGACAGACTAGGGAGACATTTACAAACAATCATAGACATGTTGGAACTTTACCTGTGGATGTTTCTTTATTGTGACTCTTATATAAGTTTTTTTTTTTTGACCTGCTTAGATAGGCACAATAATACAGAAGTCATCACATCTTATATACTAGAAGCTTACAGGGTATTCCTTTATGGGGACATTATAGGCTCTTTTTTTTTTAATGTCCATATGCTCCATCATATTAAGCTCTACTTCTTTCTATCTACTTCTTCATTGAGTCCGATTTTTATCTCAGTTACACAGGTAAACCCTAGGAGTAATCCCACTAAATAGGTTGGAATTGCTAAGCATTTATGTCAATGGAAGGAAAAAGAATTTTGTTCCTACTTTTCAGGTCATTGGCACTAATAAACATAATGATTTCTGTGATGCCGCAATATTCTGTCATGTCAATGAAACTAGTATTCATTGTACATTAAGAATAGTTTCCTTATAGAATAAGGAGAGGATAAAAGTAGTGGGCATACACAGTGATCCACTTTTCTTGACAAAATAACTTAGCTATTTTTCTTCATAAGACACCAAAAAAACCCCAGCAGCATTGTACATTTTAGTACATCAAAGCACTAATATTTCCCATCTCTATCACACTACAAAAAGAAGCTCTTTCAACATAGATTTTTATTTTATATTTCTGAGAAGTAATTAATTACCTGAAGAGTTTAATAGAAACTAATAATTTTTATGTCTTGTTCTTGAGCTGCAAAAACAGCTTAACTATAACACCCCTATAAGCCTGCAACACTGACCAGTAATCACTACAGTTTAACCGTTCTTATAATTTCCTTTAACATTTTAGTCTGAATCATAGAAGTGTCTGTTTTCCAGGACCTATTTCAGGTCTTTCTTCCAGACTGAAAATATCCCATAATGTTCAACAAGGCTCTCAGAATCTCTGAAAACCATTTCTTAAAGGTCAGAAATTTAGATTTTGTAAATAGTAAATGTTTTATTCAGAAAAGTCTTTATTTCCCATGCTAAATGACATTCTTCCTGAATAGTAGCAGAGACGGGGAATTCTACTAAATATAGTTACCCACTTTTTATCACCTCTATTTAATATAAGGAAAATTGTAACCACTTCATTCTTTTACTTGAGATTATGCTAAAGGAAAAATGCAGCATCTATCATAGTCCAACTGTACAGCCTTGTTAGGGCAGGTTAGTGGGAGCATGACACCAAACCTATAATGAAATTAGCTACTCAGGTGGTGTAAATCATCTCGAATTCTGTTGTTCAAGTGAAGATAGAAAAATTTACATTAACTGAGAGTCTGGCCTATACCTTTTTATGTCCTTTTGATTTCTTTTTCTCCCACTGTTATTGTCTGTGCTCCCAAATGTGCACTTTTTACCTTTATGACCACAGTATGAACTGAATTGTGACGAACAATGCACAGTTCCTATCCAAATAGTCTTTACTTCTGATTTGTGATCACATTTTCCTCTGAACATTCATCCAAGATTTTTGACAATAAGATCAGGTCAAAAGTTGAGGAATGAGTGTTTTGACTTATATAGCATAATGAATTGAGGTTAATTTTCTATTTGAAATAACCTGTAGAATAATAATTTTCTTTTTCGAGATTAGGTTTTCTACTTTCTTTCACAAAAGCACCTAACTACTGTGTTTTAATCAATATTTTATGCTTTTTCTGGTTGATAAATGAGCTCAATAATGTTGTAATTCTTTCAACATTGAACTAATGGGCAATTCCTCCATTATGTTGGTCATACAGAGAACACATTAAATGTATTAGTAATCATAGTCAGGAAAAAGAAATCTCATATCAGTTTTTGGGCTACATGATCTAGTTGACAAAGAAAAAATTATTGTTATATATTGGTTTTGACTGACATATTGTATGGTATCTCTTCTGTAGAAGACCTGTGTAAATCAGTTCAGAACACACATTTTAGATTCAGGATTTATAAAGGAAAGAAAAGTTAATAATGACTGGCAAATAGTTGATTGCAACTGTTGTGATGTGTCCTACTGATCTGATGAATAAAGATTCATCTTCGGTAGCTTTTTTGTTTAGAAATGAACTTATTCTCAAAAAATTAACCAAAGTTGGGTAACCAAAACTCATAAACAATACTGTTTTTAAGATTAAAATGTTTTATTTATATATTTAGATACAAGGAAGGAGATTTTTTATACTGAGTGGGGCAAAAAAATGAAACATCAGATTGCCCAGAGAGATGGTAGGTGTCCCATCCTTCAAAATATTTAAGGTCAGATTGGATGGGGCTCTGAGCAACCTGGTCTAATTGAAGATGTCCCTGCTCATTGCTGGGGGTTGGACTAGATGATCTTTAAAGGTCTTTGCCAATGCAAACTATTCTATTAGTCTATGATTAAAGTATGTAGCCCTTGTTCACCAAGTGAACAATTTCTGCTTTATGAGAGTATTGAGCAAGACGGGACATTTCTTCCTGACAGGAAAAAATATCCTTTCTGAGCAGAAGGAAGAGGAATGAAAAAGCTTGATTTCATGAGAGCAGGAAAAATGTTGTCAATATAGGGAAAAACGGAAGACCTCTGTTCTGAGAATGGAAAAATAATCTGCTTGGTTAACTTCCCCCAGTATTAGCCTGTAACTTATTGCACTGCTCCAACATAACTGATGATGAAACAGTCTTGCAAAAATGTAGTGGTCCAATTTTTATAAAAATTAAAAGCTGCAGAAGTCACAGGTGTGCTTTGCTATGTATATGGCTTTCCTCAGGCCCTTATTACCCCGTGCATTATCAAGGTGGTATTGCTATAAACTGTTAACTATGTAAAACAGTCCTTAACTGTGGTCTCTACAGCATGGAAATAACAACTTTAAATGGAAGACGAGACATGAGTATTTGCTGATAATGTCTCATTGGTGGTTTCCCTGTAATATTTCATTGGTTATAGTCATATTTTATCCAGTGAAGATCTTGTATGACAAGTCAGGAAAGAAAATATTTTCAATCTGATTTCTTTCATCATAGAAATGTGAAGAGCTGCCCAACAGCAGCTCTGGAGTATTAAGACCACCTTCCACAGAGCACCTGGAAGGTGTCTATTTGAAATTTAACTCATAGCAGATTCAAATATGCTCACCACCGAAATTCTTCAATTAAACTAGAACAATTGAAGAAAAGCAAGCTGTCTGTACATTTATTACCGAATTCTGTTTTTAGGAGAACTTTCAGACAAATTCTCAGAGAAATTTGTTGTCCATTCACATTTCCGTATCCACTAATGACATCTGTTGTCATTAGTGTTGTCATCATTGTAGCAATTGTCAACCTTATAAATCAGAGACAAACAAAAAGAAGTTCACTAGGATGAACAGATTTGTAGGATGGGAAAATGGAACATGCTGTATAAGATTGAATCTCAAAATGCCCCTTGGAAATATAATTGCATTGGAGAGCATTTCTGTTCATCCAGAACATACATGTAGTTGAATGTGAGGATCAAATACAAATTCTTTTGAGTTACTTTGAGTCTTCAGACCGAGTTGGTCACTTTACTGCTGGATAATATAAGGGAAATAAAGGATAGAGTAAGATGTGAAACCAAAAGATTAGGTGCAAGGGGTGAAATTCTGTTCTTAACTACAGTCAGTGGGTATTCTACTGTGTCCTTCAATGCAGTGTGAAATAAGTAGCTAGCAGTTAGCCAAGTCTACCAGCAATTATCAAGATTTTTAGTAAAAAATTGAAAAATATGTGGAATAGAGTTACATGAATGCTGATCTGATGAATATTTTACTTTTTTAACATAAAGTCCACTGTCTCACTTTAAGTGGAAATGATCTGAGTGGTTTTATGATTTGCATACAAATATTACTTTAATGAATTAATAGAACATAAATATATAACCTGATTATGATTGGCCTGAAAGTGAACTGAATTTTGAATTAAAAAAAAAAACTAAAAATCAGACTTTTGCTTCAGTCTCAGTTTCACCAACAGAAGAATGTTAAGCTCTTTAATGAACAGGGATTTCAGGAGCAAACGAGGATGATGTCTATGGTCTTTCATAAGACCAAGTGAGAGGGATTCTTAAAAATACATCAGTTTCTACAGAAATTAGTCTATTGAAAAGAGGGGTGTCCCAGATAAATGCAGAATGCCAAGGAATGAGCTCGAGTCCAACATACAAACCATACTCTTGCCTTGGCACTGAACTGAGAGAGCATTGTTCTGATTGCAGTGTTCATATCAAATTTCACTTAAAGAATAAAAGAGGACAGAAGACTTGGCTCAGAATATTGTGGAAGGAATACACTTGCTTAAAAAAAATTAGAGTTCCTACAGCAATAAACAGGCAAAACAAATTAAGATAATCCTTGTTTAGAGCCTAGACACACATCTGTTAAAAATATATCAGGATAATGGGGAATGCAATTATCATGTTAGTTTGGAGATCTGTTTTATCTGTAACTCCTAGAAATTACTTCTACGTAAAGGTCTCCTTCCCTGACTCCTTCCTCACAACCCAAATGACTGCCTTTGAGTCACTTGCCTCTGACAAAAAGATGTGAAACATCAGTCTACAACCTTGAGTAGTAAGGCTACTGAAGCAAATCAGTGCCAACATGTACCACTTTTATGTACAAATATTAAAAAGTTGCTCTCTTCCCTCCTATTTCCCCCTCTAAGACCCAAGGTGTAGGTATATTATGACACAGTTCCTGAAGAGTTTTCTTTGATACACTATCTTATTTTGCAGTAATTTACAACTCTTCCATTACTAAATAAATTACTCTGCTCTGAGATGCCACAACTTGAGAATCAAAGCTGAAAAAAAATCTGTTAATAGATATGAAAGTATTTGGGTTTGTTAAGAAGGAGGTAATCTGCATAAACCTGCACATCTGTGTTTGTAAATGCCTAATTTATTTACATATCTGTTTCAAAAAATGCTAATAGAACTTTGACTATCAAGGGCAAGCATCTGAAAATGGATTTGTCTTCCTAGATGTACAAAGATAATCTCTGCATTTGGCAATTAATTTGGGCTCTGTATCAGACCTTTCACAGATTAGAAAGGAAGACTCAGGAAAACAAACCAAACAAACCAAAAAAAATCTAACAAAGTTTAAGCCTAAGGCTTGTTCATAAAGATTTCAAATGAACTTTCATCAAAGTATGAAAAGCAAAAAGAAAAGTAAGAGACGAAGCCTCAATCTGCTCAACCCGACAACAAATAATATCCCTGTGGTAGGGTGGTTTTTCTCCTCTCTGTGGAAGAAAAATAACTTTCTTTATTGTTAATTGGGAATACGGATAGACAGCACACAGTCCACATCACATATTATCATTAAAGCCATGCGAACTATGAAATGAGTTGAGTTTGCATGAAAGTCAGGAAAAGAAGTTCTATGCTAACACCTGCCTTGGTGGTTCTGTACTCTTTGGACAGTGATAACAGACAGAGAATTTAGCCATAAGTCACTGTCTTCTTCTATTATATTAAGAGAAAATTGCAAAAATTATGTGACCTGTACTTCTTACAGGAATATAAAAAATTCTTTACAGAAAAACAACTCTTTCTAGAGGTTTCCAAGTAAAGGTGCAGGCAAGAATACACTATATCTCTCAGTTAGTATGACTTCTGGTTGTTTTGAGTGAATGTCACTGTGGCAGGTGACTAGAGAACAAAGACAAAGTCACTTTTCTTGATAAGTTATCCCAGAGTTTAGGTTTGCCTTTAATAGTAACAGTTTGAAGTAACTTGTCTAATAATTCAAATTGCTTTGTAGCTCACACCCTCCTTAAGTCTAGCTGACATAATCTCTTATTTCTCCTACTTCATAGCAGTAAAAACAGTAAAGCAGTAAAGCAGTAAAAGCAGTAAAAGCAGTAAAGTGACACCATGTGTTTTCTGTACCTCATATCAATTGTTCTAGAGTGTAATTTGAATTTCTACTGCAAACCTCTCATGTTCTGAATGGACCTTTTATGTGAAATGGGAATATTTAAGGCTCTTTCATTTTATGTAGTTTATTCTGGTATTCATGTTGTGTTCAATGACTGCAACATTCAATTAATGTGTAGATTAGCTGATCATTTCTCAAGACAGAATACCTGTCACTTCTGACTATATAAATTAAGTCATTGTGCTATATGTATCATTTCACAGCCCTTGTTATGGTTGGAGACGTATGAATATAGGGGAGAGCCTTGTCTTTTACAGAGAAAACAAAAACAAGTTAGGCAGTTAATTCTCTGCAGATTTATGTGTTTTGTTGGTTTTTCTCAGCAGTCAAGTGTTTCTCCCAAGGAACTTGGAAAAAGCCCAGCTAAAGTTTTCTGAAAGCACATGAATCACAACAACTTGCAAAAAGCTAATGGCACGATGCAGTGTGGCCACCTCTTATCTC
Source organism: Lepidothrix coronata (assembly GCF_001604755.1). NCBI lineage: Eukaryota > Metazoa > Chordata > Aves > Passeriformes > Pipridae > Lepidothrix > Lepidothrix coronata. The sequence goes on from NW_016690227.1 coordinate 2,412,796, forward strand.
CCGCATCTGCTTTCCTTCCAAAGAGGCACTGCAGCCAGACACTCTCAATACACCTGGGATGGGATGGGACAGCGTTCTCAGTAGCAGCTCAGTTGGCACTTACAAACAAAGTGAAGATGAATATCGTCACGAAATTAAGAGAAACTCGTAAGCTCACTGGCTGGGTAGAAGAACAAACAGTGGGTTAGTTTACTACAGTGCCAGTCCTCTGTGCAAGAAACAGGAACATAAAAAAAGCGGGATTGCATCATCTCATTCTTCACGCGGCAAACAAAAGAGCACTTAATACTAAATCTGGGCTTCCTTCCCAGGTCCCCAGTTCAAACACACCTGAAAATGGGATTTTCTTTCCCTTGAACTACTTCAAATACTTTAGGCCAGGGTGCTGCTTAGCCCTGAATACAAATCAAGTCTCAATATGATGCAAAATGGAAGTTTATAACTACAAAACCAGTTTGCTCTCAAGGCAAATAATAAAAACTAAAAAGAGGTACAAGTTACACAGCTGTAAAATATAACACTCCAAGAGACAACTAGAAGAATATTATGGGGTCAGATGCCCTTGGTGTAGAGAAATATAATGGTTGTTAAATATCAGTAGCGAGTTAAAAAAGGGTAAAGATACAAAGTCTGCTACAAAACCATAGCTCAACAGGATTTCGTTGGGGTTTTTTTGGTTTTTTTAAATTAAGTGACAATGGGTGGAGGAAGGTTTTTTTAAGCTTTGGTTTAAATATTATTTAATTTCATTTTATCTAAAGGAATTTTTGTCATTTCTGAGCAGGAAGAAAAATGGTAATTCTTTGTGTGGAAATTCTCTTAAAATAAAAACCTAAAGAAAGAAAAGCTAGTGCTTTTTGTTTTAATAAACTATTTCGTTGTCATCAAACTGAAAAAAAAGAAAGCCACATTAGAGAACTCACAGATTTGCTATAACAAAATGTGCTTTACTTCAGAAACCAAAACATGCTATTACGAAAAGTCATTTCAAAATGAAACCTAAAAATTATTTTTAATCTAAAAATGCACAGATTAGACAGTTTCAATATTACTAAAGCACTTTGTGACATACCTCTGTCACATTCAAACTTCAGCTTCAGGAGACAGTATTAATGTTATGAAGGATCCTATACTTTGCTAAACTCATGGAATGATGAATATTATGAACAATGATCTGGTGCCAAGACCGTGATCCAAGAGAATCGGTCTCTATGGTTTTTTGGTTATTAATATCGTTATAGTTGGCTGTCAACAACTGATGAACTCAAACTGTGGGGCTAGCGCTACCTTTGACACCAGCAGAAATGTGGACTAGAACTATAATAAACAAGTATTTGACTGATAAGTTGTGTCACAGTGTCTCAATATGGAACCTCTGCACAACAAAAGGTTTGGAATGTGCTTATCATGTTCTTCCACTTCTATGAAATGCTAACTAGTACTAATATTTTCAGTCTTAACCTTATATTATTTCTACATGAATATCTGAAAAAAGAAAACATTCAAATCATGTTTCTCCTAATAAGGCATGTGTTATATAAGTTTTCCTCCATTAAGGTATATAATGAATTATGTTCAGGATGTAATAACAAGACAAGAACTTGTTCAGTTTGTTTAGGCACAACCTGCATGTAATCTTCTTATTTCTAGATTACATTTACCTGATAAGAAGAATATTATATTGAGCTTCTTAACTGTTAGAGGCAAATGTTTCTAAAGTAATAGCTTAGCTGAGGAAATAAAATAGCCTTCAGAGTCCATAAAAGAAAATTCTACATCTAACAGGCAGTTTTCTAGAAACTCAAATTTAATTTACATCACACAAAAATGGATTGACAGTAATTATATGAATTGTTAGATCCATCTTCACTGCTTATAAACTGCATTACAGCTGGCGATAAACTGCTGATGATAGAACTCAAGATTTGCAGAACTACCTTTTAGTTTTTATCAAAGTTTGTACTTTTTCACATACACATAGGAGAATATTTTTGTCAGTTCTAGATGCATTAAAATACACAACCTTTCAAGTGTGTCTCTAAGCTAAACTCAGCTCTCATACAATATATTACAATAAACCTTATGTGACTGTTATTTTATGGCTTCCCGTGGGAGTTTGATTTGCTTTTTGAAATAACTTGAGTCTTTCATTTGAAGTTCCTTAGGGAAAGTGATACAGTAATCAAAGTGTGGTAACAGTGACTTTCCTCTCAGGGTTTGGCAAAGAAAGTAAAATAAGATTTTGTAGTAGATCAGTAGAGTGTTGGTTTTAGATACTGGAAGAATAATAATGGTCTAGCATGTGTCAGGTGAGAAGCAGACTGAGTAACAGATGTAATAACACAGAAAAGTATCCTTCACGTTGCACTTGTAATGATAACAGATTCGACTGAAACCTGACGTACATGGAAGGCTTCTGTAAAAGTCAGATGGCTTCAGATCAAGTTAGCCTATACTTGCAGAAAAGAATAATGTGAGTAATGCGCATAACAGAGTTTTTTATATTGGACTCTGTTGTCTTATACTTCTCTTTGCCGGTGTCTGCAGCCTTTTTCAAGCCATAGAGCTTTCTGTACCTTTGAAGGAAAATCAACTGGACTGCGCTGGCAAGAAGCCCAGAGGGGCAGAGTGTAATTGCCATAATTATAAGTGGAAAGGCAGGTGGGGTCATTTAAAACTTGAGGTCAGTCAGAGCGAATAGATAAAAATGTGGGTCTCTTCTCATGGGAGAATAAATTGGGTGGAGGTAGGAGATTTTTGATATTGCAATGTTTTGAAGTGCCTGGAGATTGATAAGGTTGTAGGAAAAATGGAGATACTAGACTACTTTTCAAGTGTTGTTTCTAATTACTTGGAATTTGGTTTTGATTACTTTTACCATAACCCTAGTGGGATTTTGATGGTTGTTTCAGTATTTTGAGCACACCTTTTAAGAAAACACTCTTTTGAAGTTTTTTCTCTACATTATATACTAAATGTCTTGATGATGCCTGATCTCATACTTTCTGCTCTGGGGTTATGACTCTGCAAATCCAGAAGCTCTGGAGATGTCCTTGTAACTCTGGTATATTGGTCAAAATAGAAAGTATTTCTTTTCAGAGAACTTGGACAGATAATGCTTTTTGGACATCAAAACTGCCCAGGCTTCACTAACACACTTCACTTTGTCACTAAATTGAAGTGAGAATATATTTTTCAATATGGACCCAAATCAAGTAATTTTAATATCTGAATTGCTCTGGAGTATAAATACAGAATAGAATACAGAATCATCAAGGTTGAAAGATGCCTTCTAAGACCACCAAGTCCAACTGTCAACTCAGCACTGCCACTATGACCCTTAAACCACTAAACAAGATCACCCAGCGCCAGATCCAGACACCCCTTAAACAACTCCCAGGTATGGTGACTTCACCACCCCCCTGGGCAACCTACTCCAGTGCCTGACCACCTTACCAGTGAAAATTGTTTTTCTAATATGTAATCTGAATCTCCCTTGTTTCAGCCTAAGGCCATAAATACTGAATTTTTGTTCACGCTGCATCAGAGGATCAGTCATAATTCCCTTTTTTCTCTGTTATAGTTTAAAAACAAAAAAAAAAAGTCAGTGAAATTGTCTGATTTTGGGAAAAACAGTTGAGAGGATGGGAAAGATGATGTAGTAGGATAGGCAGAAAAGCAGGAGACTTGCAGAACAAATCTGGGAAACTGCATTTTGAACAGACTGTTGAAAGAAACAGTAAACAGAGCCAAGCCTCAGAGGAGATAGAAGATCTGGGTTTATGTAGAATTTACTGGAAACCAGAAAGTCCTTGAGCTGAATGAAAATAAGTCTGAACATAAAAATTTTTTTAGCAGGGGCACAATAGGAGACAGTCATAGCAACACATACTTTAAGTCCTTCTTCATCTGTTATCTTTTATAGTTATTTTGACTATGTCTGTTTAGAAATAGTATAAATAGTTTAGATTCAAAATGTGTGGATTTCAGAGTGGACTTGGCTATATTTTCATGATAGTGACTTTACTCAAGTGTTTTTCTTGCATGGCTTTTTCAATATCTCTGCTGTTTAACCTGAAACTTCATTCAGCAATCTAAACCAGGACTTCTACTCTTTAAAAACAAGGCTACTACTTCAATTTTTTTTTTTTTTTATACCCAGTGCTTCCCTTGAATTCAGATTTAAAGACACATACCCAAGACTTTATGATGACCTCGGTGAAGGCATCCATCCTCTAGAAAACCCTTCTTACTCTCCTTTTGCTCCTCAGGATACCATCAGGATTAAGGGTGTGACTGTGTTCAAATGTCCAGAGAGCAGCCTAAATTACCCAAATCAGCAGATTATGAAGGGTACCTTTGAATCAACAACTGCCACCCTTGTAGCTCCCCAAAATTTATAACATAACAACAAATGTTTTGCCACTGATATGAATTAATTGACTATGCACTTCTAACCTACCTGTCACTTCAAAGCAGTAGATATGTAAGGTAGGAGACCTCATGAACCCTACATCTCCATAATCTACAGGCATTTGCTCTCATAGGTTGGATTTTTTTCTTTTAGCAAGGAAAATTGAAAGATATTTTTGTTGCCTCCAAGGACAGTAATTTTACCTTGCTATGAATAGTTGACAGGGGAGGAGGTGAACAACCCATGACTACTTTCAATGCAGTTTGAGAGGTCAGAATTTAAGCTTAATATTTCTTTATTTTTGACTCTTGATGTGTAGAGATTTATGTTACAGTATCGGACCTAATTTACTATTTGCTTTTGTTCCGGTGGCATTCTATGATTCAAGAAGCAGCAACACTGATGTGTGGTGGTCTTGAAGTACTCCTTGTGTAGTTGGAAGTTGACCTGATCATTCCAGAACTGCCCTAAGCACCAGAGAGGATGCTTTGGATTCACTGTAATAAGAAAATACCTTACTTGGTGTGACTCAATTGGAACAAATAAAGTTTGTCCATCTCTGCATTAAATTCTTAGGAAGCCATTGTTAATGAAAAGTGCTTGTCCCCTGAGTTGGATATACTGTCTGTAACTCTGGAACTTAGTGGTTCTATATACTGGACTTGGCAAAGCATACATTGAACAAAGGCTGTTAGCTAAAATGTGCTTCAGTAAGCAGTATTCTTTATTCTTTTTTTAAATGTAAGTTGTGATTTGTGTATGATCTACTTTTTCCCTGACCTTCAAGTATTGCTCGTCTTTTTTAAACATAAGCTGTTTTAGCCAGGTTCTATACATTTCTCTATGCATGGCCAGTAATGAATGCATTATAGATGCAAGGTCTTTAAAAATGCCAGGCGATATCTTTAGCTTTCATTTCTGCTAATACTTTTTTTCTTGCTGATCATAGCAATGTCAAAACTCTAATGTAACTTGGAGAAAGGAAGGATTCTTTTTCCCCCCGCTTTCCTTCTTTCCTTTTTTTGTTTTTTTTTTTTGATTGGTTGGTTTGTGTTTGGGGTTTTTTGATGGCGTTTTGTGAGGTTTTTTGAGGTTTTGTGGTTTTGGGGTTTTTTTGCTGTTGATGGAAAAATTGAGCAGAATCATGTCTATTGGCAAGGTGGTATATCAGTAGTTCAGTGTGCATGCACAGGTCTGGGATGGCTTCACAGTATTATAAAAATCCTTGTAGCAAAAATTGAAAATTTCACTGATGTCTACAGAAGATTGCTTTTTCCTCTCATAACAGGCAATTCCAAAACAGTATTTTCAGAAGCAGAGTTGATACTTTTGCAGAATTTTGCTGAAAGCCCATCAAAAAGCTTCAGAAAAGGTTTTGGGTTTAGTTCCTGGCAGACCAGATACTCGATATTTCTTTTTTAGCTAATCTGTTATCCATCTTTCGAATGTTGTGTCAAAAGCATCCTTTAAAAACAATGCTTCTGTCACTTCCTGTTGTTCATTTCAGCATTCAAAAGTCTGGATAAATGTTACAGAGTATAATGGACATGTGATTTTTTTAGCAATTAATGTGAAAGAATTGTGTATCCTATACTGTTTATAGTCAAACACTTTAGAAGAAAAGTAAAGTATTACCAAAGAAAAAGACCTAGTTTGTATCAAATTCATAACCTCATACCATCAGATACATTTCTGCAAAAATGATACCTTGTGTCACTTACAGAATTGGATTTGTCAGGTGCTGGACTAAGTCAGGTATATCATCCACAACATCACATACATCATTCTTAGTAGCAAATAAATCTCCTACTGAATTGAGTATAGCTGTAGTTTAAGAAGACCCACAATAAACTGTGTTTCCTTTCACATGTTTGACTGGATATAGATTTGGCTGTGTTAAAGATGTTCATACTCTTCTGATGTAACTTTTCCTGAAATATCCATGCTAAGAACAGGACTGATTATATGAACAGCTGAATTGCATGCATCAACTTGCTACAGCATTCAGATACAGTTTTTAGGTGACACCAATCATGTGAATAGGGTGAAATCACTGGCAGAAAAAATTTAGGTCAGCAACAGCTCTACAGCCAGAACTATTAGTCATAGCTGACAATGTGGCTTCAGACATATAACAATTTGGCAGGGTGTTTAGGTGTGCACACAAGATTCATCTCCATGAGAAAAAAAGGCAATGCAGGAGACATATTTGTCATGTGTGAAGATCTTACTTGCTTTTGTCTGGATCTTGAGACAGTTCTGTTGAGCCTATCTCTACCTTAAATTTTGCTGCTTTCTTTATGATGGTGTCTCTTTGCATTAGTTTATGTAATGCTCAAGGTATGGGAATAGATATAAATACAACATCCAAACTCTGCTTATGAGCTGGGCCAGGGAATATTTCCAGTTGGTACTTTGGTTGGCCATCTGCATTTTAAGTAGTCTGGAAAACTGGCATGCATTGGAAATGACTATGTTTTATTTAAAAGAAAGCTTGCAGTACAGGAGGGGAAAAAAATCCCTGCTATCAGAAAAAATTGCTTCCCTAGGTAAAATAACTAATAAAAAAGAAATAATTATCTCCTTCTCTCTGGGGTTGGAATGGCATCTCCTCTGCTGCAGAACTGCAGGTGAGCTCTGCCCAGAGTAGAAATATTGTTGAAAAACAGATTCAGATGGAGGCATACAGACAGGGAGGAATAGTAGACCTCCAGATGAATGCAATTAGTATGCCAGGAGGCTTATGAATACAAACTGTGGTAAGTAAAGAAAGAAAGCTAAGGTGACTGTTCGTGTGGAGTGATATGCATGTGGTAGCCTTTACGAGAAATAAATGTCATCTTGCATTTCCAGGATACCTAAAAAATGTTTAAAAAGCAATAATAATAATTATCCCCCACTATCACCGCGTAGCACAGGACATAGAGCACTAGTTGCATGAGATATTGATACTGAATGAAGATATTCTTAGTTCCTACCCTGGACATACAGCACTTCAACTATTATTGAAAATCTTGAATATTGTTGTTCTCTTTTATCCATCTCTAAGAATGGCAGGCTGGAAGACCAATAACTCACATGAGTTAAACTAAATTAACTTATCTGTCCCTATTTTCCTCCTTTTCTGTTTAGGATTTGGAAGCAAAAACTTGTGAGTGTTGACCTGTGTTTCATGGAGGCACTTCAATATATTGATAGTTTAGTTAATTTTGGAATGGTGACATGACACAACTCAAAATGTTACTGATATGTTTTTCACAAGAATCATAGGCTTTCAATTTCTCATTTGTTTAATTTTACTTATTTTTTACTGTATAAAAGATAAAGAAAAAAACATAGGGTGTATGGTCTATGACGTCTTCTTCATTCACATTGAAGTCTCACTATTTTATAATCTGTACTCTTCTTTTATCTGCAGACCTTCAGTCATATTTCATTCCATATTCCAATGTAACTAAATGAAACAAATTATTAGAGACTTCTTGATGACGTGTCAAAGTTCTAGAAATAAAAGGATTTTTTTAATGCATTGCAAAATTATCCATATGGGAAATAAATTAATATTTTTCTAGAAGGCATTCAGTATAAACTTTGTTTCATAATCCTTGTAAAAACCACAAAGATGTTGCTATTTCATTGTTATTTTTCTCAATTGAGAAGCTATTTATAGGAGGGTAGAAAGAATCCTGAAACTTCAGTACAGATATTTGAAGATTATCTTAACATTTTCCATAATTTTCCATAATTCCACTGCTAGAAATTGAACTCCATATCTCAAAAGGAAATTAAGAGTCTTCTTATTCTGGTTCATGACATTCGTCTGTATTTCAGGGTGGTTCTTTTAAGGAATAGTTGTTTTTTTCCTTAAATCACGTTGTTCTGAAACCATTAGTGCTTTAAAATGGTGCAAATGGAATTTTTTATTTAACAGAGACCCTTCAAACTGTAACTGCTGTCCCAGGTTCAGCAGATATTTTCTTCCATTCTTGCAAAATCTCATCTAATATAGAGTGGCACACTCAAATTCTGCTGAGTTTGTAAATAGCTAGTCACCAATGGGGACTACGTACACACAAGCAGCTGCAATTTAGCTGCCTGCAGTGTTTGCGATGCATGTGGCAGGCTACAAGCTCCTGCTATCCTTATTCTGCATTTTTTGACATTAGCACAAATTAAAATAAGTGAGGCTTTTATTGTTATAAGATATTGCCAGCTCCAGCTCTAGAGCTGACATTGCACCTTCTGGGTTAGTGGATAAGAATATCTTCTATAGACTTTCATTCAGGTCCAAAAACCATTTCTAACTTCAAGGACAAAAGACTTCACTTGATAGTATATCTGATCCAACACCAGATGATGCTTTGCATTGTACCACCAGAACTATGATACCATGCACAGCAGTCATTAGTTCCCATTTAAAATTAAACTCTTCTCTCACTGCCCCCGTATCTGCACGTTTTCTGTGAGATACAGTTTTCCTCACAGTATCACTCTCCTACACAAGTTACCTCTTCAATTAGAATAAGATGTTCTACACTAACCCGAATTTTCCCTCAAATCCTACAAATTGAAATCTGACTAAGCATCACACAGAGGTGGGAGAAATTTCAAAGTCAGTATTTACATTATACCTGCACCTTCTACGACTGTCATATATATGCCAGTCACTTTACATATATCCACAGAGATTTGTCTATGTAGATAAACTTTCATATATTTGCACAGTTTTAGGTATTTAGGCTTATAAAATAGATATATACAGAGCCTTTGGTGTTTGACCTACTACGTATGCTTTTTAAAATCAACATAAATGCTACGAGTACGAAATATCAAAAAGAACCCTTTTCCCTTAATTTTTGCCTAAATATGCAAACTTGTCAGCAAAATAATATCTTTAGAAGAATATTTGTAAGCTCTTTAGATTCTTGATTAATTCTCTATTATAAATTTTAATATTTGGTGGATTTAGTCTTTCAAATTAATTATTTTATATTAATTAATTATCAATACGTGATGAGATAACCATCCACAGGAAGAAGTATTAGTAAAACATTCTCTTTACAGACCTGTGTTGGGCTACTGGTAGTGATGGCTCATCAAATCAAAAACAAGTGAAGGACTTTTTGACCTACATTCTTTAAGAAAGGGAATGTAAACTAAAAAATCAATATTTCTCTAAAGGAAAAAGGAAAAAATAATACCTAAAAAAAGCTAAATACCTGGCCATACTCTCAGCTGTGCTCAATAACTAAATAATTTCCAATTTAAAAGCTATTGGGGGGGTACTTTTAGAGGTGAATAAAAGTTCAAGGAAAGGTTTCTTTCTTTCTTTCTTTCTTTCTTTCTTTCCTTCTTTCTTCTCATTTTTTCCAAAGTTGGCATATTTGCTCTAGCTTTAGGTTGACGTTATAGAAATTCTACAAGTAAATATAGAGTTCCCGTAGAAATAGTTGTTCTCCTGAGGAAATTCCTATGACGTACCCCCCTTTTTTAACGTACCTTTGGGGTTGCTGCCAATCCTAGAACCAAATTCTGTATTTAATTACTGAACATTTGTCAAATCAAAATGAAGAATGTAAATGTCTGTTACAGAAAGCTCAGAATTTGAAGATGTCCCCCCAGTTCCTTGTATACCAAACGGAGACAAGAAAGCTCTGGCCAGTTTCAGATGATGATCACTGATGTGAAATGATAATATTTTATGACTATATGTCCATTTAATAATATTAATTACTTTGTCTGCAATGTATAAATACCAAAATTATTATGACATCAATAATTAGAGGGTAAAGGGATGGTGCAGAATGTGCCTGATCTTACAGTTAGTGCATTTCTGCTGCTAGTGGTCCCAAAATGCAAAACGATAGCACTTGCTCAGAGATATCCAAATGAAGCTCTATAGGCCACCTTTACCTAAAGTTCTGTTACTGAAGCATTTCTGCCCTCTGTGGAGTGTGTAGTAGATCTGCCTCAGACTAGTTTTGTGCTGAGATTAATATGTAGGAAAAAACAACATGATCATCACATGAAATAATGTACATCAAATTTCACAACACAACCTAAGCAGCTCAACAGTAATGGGGAAATGAGTTTTCAGTGTCTCAGGTTGTTAAGCAAGCAGATGTAGAAATTATATTGTTTTTAACTGAACCAGATATGTGTCTTTGGACCAAAAACTCTATTTGAATTTTACACCCAAAGCACAAATTGGGAGCTGAACTCCCTCCGATATTCTCATTACAGTTGAGAAGATAGCTTGCAATGTGTGTGCCTGACAAATTTTACTTTTAACTGTTTAAAGTATATACATACACAGGTGGATATTCTCTTGAATATACTGGTTATTCACAATTATATCCTCTCTATTCAGACATTTTTTGTTTAAACTCCAAACATTGAATGCTGATGGGCAAATTTTTATTTGTGTTTTTTCTTTTATCCCCCTTCCCTTATTTTCCAAGCAATATTTATGTCATTTCAGCTATATTTCAGCCTCCATAAAAGAAAATACCACTTTGATAGGGAAAATGAAGAATTTTTTCCTGATTTGATATCACTAGAGAGTGCACAAGGGTTGTTTCAGTGTCCTCTCAGCCTTCTGCAGTATCTCATGCTGCACAGGCAGCCTAGCTATATATTATAAATATTTTTGGATGACTGCAAGAATGATTCTGAATTTTGCTAGCGCAGTCCCAGACTGATGTAAATAATCAGGAATAACTTCATAGAATTTTCAAAGGAATATGAATTCAGTCCAAAGAAACTTAACGTTTGTTTTTGAATGGAATTAGGCTAAATCAAATCAAGACATACATAAAATTTAATTTATCAGATTACAGGTTTTCTTAGTGTGGGTTGGATGCATGTTTTACTTTACCTCGTTGTCAGTGAGGCAAAAAAGTTGATTAGCTGATTAGTTGTGCTACTGTCCTCCTTTACACGAATAGGATTTGCCCACTTCCTTTGATCAATGCCTTCCACAAGAAGAAAAATACAGGTGTAAGATCCAGCTAGGTTTCTTAAGTCTTCCAACAAAAGCTCAGAAGTTGATCTCCAAAACTTAAATAACAAACATGAATATACAGAAAACTGCTTGTTTTGAGTGACAAGGAACTGAAATTTTTGTTCTTCGGAAAACCCAAAGTAGCTTTTTTCTTAAGTATTTACATATAATGCCTTCGTCATATTAAAAAATATAAACTCTGTAATGTTGTTGAAATAGCAGTCACCCAGGTATTAAGATTAACTTGTAAATCCAAAGTACGATTTTCATGCTAAACCTCTTAAAAAAATAAAGAGAGAGAGAAGAGGAATTGGGTTTGGAAGGAATGGAAATTCTCTTTAACATAGCAAGATGGACAAAAAATCTCAGGACACGATGAAAAATAATAAATTAGGAGCTTGAAGGGCAGATTTAAAAGTGTGAGACCTCAGTGGAAAAAGAGTAAGAAAGAGAAGTGCTAATACACTGACATCTGGATGATTAATTCATGATATAGATGCTTAGCCTCCAAATGCAGGAAACCACTGTTCTGAGAATCATGATGAATGAATTCGGATAACATAAAACATTGTTTTTAACTGACGAAATCTGTACTAACTAAAAAAAAAAGCAATAAATAAGGAAAACTACAGAACAATATGACATGCTAAACACAAACATAAGTGGTGCCAAGAAAATTAATCACATATTCATTTTCTACTACAGCGGGATAAGGGAACTCAGTGAAATTATCCAGTGTCCCATTTAAAACAACGGAGACACCCAGCATTTTTGGGCACTTCATGTTTAACTTCTAAAATGTCTTATTTTTGGAGTTGTATAACTAAAAACATAAATAATTTGAAAGATATGTTATACAACCCACAAGACAGGCACAGACTGACCTACTACACATGAGAGTTCAAGTATAATCTCTAAATTAGAACTCTCCAAAATACCTGTAGCATGGAAAAGAATAACATTCAATTGCTCTATGGTACCATTACCATCAGTGCATCTCTTAGTAATTCTTAGAAAGAGAATATTGGGTTAGATGGCATTTTGCTGGGATTCAGATGATTTGAACAAGAGTAATAAAGAGTATTCTAATTAATTTTTCCTTGATATAATTTTTAATTGCATAACATTCTCATGCAGAAGTTCATATCTTGTAGCACAGTGATATCCATGGATCATTTATCATAAAAGTCATCTTTGCTTTTTTTAGCTTCCATCTTCTATTAATGAAGAAGGCAAAGAAAAAATGTTAACAATTTTACATAAATTCCTGTATGCACAGACAGCAGTGTGAAGAAAGCTGTACTGTATGCTTATTTGAAATGACAGCTGATTTTGGTCCAGTTTCAAAAAATTAATTGTATTACAGGAAAGCCAAGGAGCAGAAAACTTATAGGAAAAATAATTGCCTGCAGCAATCAAAATTACTAGAAATGTATAAATGAGACTTATTATAATAATAATTTTAATATAAACTTAAACCTATTTACCAAAGCACTAAAAAATAGTTGGCCACCTCAACATGCTGTAAAAACAAGGAGAAATAACTCCATAAGCTCAGATCTACTACATTAATATAGATGACAATAAAAATAAATAGTACATTCCTCTTCCTAAATTGTTGTAAATGGAATAAGAAAAGTGGGAAAAAGTTATAAACATAAGAGAATTTCTTTTATGAGTGTACACATGTTAGTATAAGCAGTCCATAAACTTAGAATTTTTCCACAAATGTTTGTGAGCCTGTAGTAACAAATGCAGCTGAATGGAGATAAATTATATTGCATGTATTTTCTTATTCAGGTTTATGAAGCACTAAAAGAGACAAAACACTTTCTCTAATCAAACATCCAAATAGCTGCTATAAGTTGCATTACTTCTAAAAAGTACAAAGAAAAATCCATGTTCAGTAATATAGTGAATTGTGGTAACTCCAATGACATGGTGGAATGCCATTTGATAAAAAAAAATGTATTGGGCAGAATGCTTCACTTAGATGTAATTACTTACACCAGGCAAAGTGTAATTAAATACACGTGTATTTTATACCTCTTTTGAGTTGGTATAAAATAATACTCCCTGCTACAAAAAAACACAAGCACGTTCATCTCTTCAATGCAGTTCAGCAGGAGTTTTGTCACTGGCTTTAACAAACGTGCAGGTTTAGATCCAATACTCTCTGTATTTATCAAATGCGGATATCTTCTGGGTAGCCAGTGACTTGTACCATGTTCTAGACAGAGTCCAAAAGAAAAGATGATAGGTAGCTGATCTCATACTAAGTCCCCATGTCTGCACAGATGTTGACTCATCCTCTGTCTCTTCTGGACAGATGTTGGTCTGTTTTAGTGAAAGAAATTTCAAAAATAATGCTGATTGGGAAGACTGTATGGCCACCTTGTGCGACAGGTGCAACAACATTTCCTTACCCCAAGGGTAAGGACCAACCTTCAGTGCCATGGAAACAAACTACTGGGACTAGTAATACTGCCCATCTTTGTGTAGGCTGGCCATTCCCCACTTGCAATTAGTCCTATCTGGCTGCCTTGAAACCTGCAAGCTCCCATTCCTGCTTAGCATCTTCCTGATGCTGATGTTGTCCCTTCTTGGCTGTCTAGGTGCATGCTTATCCTTGAGTTATTTGGGGAGGCAAAGGTGAATTGCCTCCAACTGTATCTCATTAGAACTGATGCTTTCAAGAATTACTTTTTTTCCCATATACTGCAGCTTAAAATAATTTACCAAGAAGGTTTATGATGAGGGAGCAAAGAATCTTTAGGACTCATACATTATTTCCAAGCATCTAACATTTACAGTAGTGATAATGTTTTCTTAAAAAAAGTCAAACAACAAAGAAACACACACACACAAAGAAAAAACAAACAAACAAACAAAACCCCAACAAACAAACAAACCAAACCAAAACCCAAAACCCAACAAAACCCCAAACATATCCTACTGGCTTTAAGAATGTAGTCTTGTTTCTTGGTAATGCTATGAATTCACTAAAGAAAGTCTTCCAGAATTTGATAGATCACCCTGTGGCAAATTATAATTAGCACTGCATATTTACAACATGTGATTAGATACTCAGAGATTTTTCAAAAGTAGCATAAAAAGTTACAATGAAGGTGATAATGATTCTTTTGGAGAGATATTCCTTTGTTCATTTTAGCATCCTCATAAATGTTTAAAGAATATAAATTAGGCTTCCGAGCCAATTAATTTGTCTGTTTCTCATCTCCAGTGATGTACTTTAATTATACTTTCATGCCTCTAAGCTTCAGAAGGGAAGACAGCATGCACTGATCATGAAAAACAAAACCTGTGAAAGTCCAAAAGGATAATGGAACAAATTCCACAATTTTGTGCCTTAGTTTCATCCCATTTTCTTCTGTAAATATGGAGAAAGTAGTTTAAATTTTAAACAGTTACAATTTGGTAGGGCATGCAAAGCTCATATTATAGTTTGGGTGAAAGATAAATTTTGGTTCATCTTACATGTTACACACTAAATTTTCTCCATGAATCAAAACAAATATATGATAATTTTTCATTACAATGCACAGGCTTAATTCATTTTTGGTCTAGATGTGCTGAATAATAAAAATTAATTTCTGGTTTTCAATTGTGTTTACTCCTCACTGTTTAATCCGCTGTCTAGTTTTAATTTTAAAATGCACCTAATATTTAAGGCATACAACTACAGAATATTTTTGAATCACTGAACCTTGAAATGGAGCTTGGGTGTACGAAGAAGTTGATTACTTATTACAAGGAAACTCCCAAGCTAACCATTATTAAGACTTTTTCTGATAATGTAAAATTGGCAGGCAGTAGTAATAGCTCTTTCTAACAGTATTGGGCTAAGATATTACTTGTAATCTGGTCTCTCTCAAAGGAATTTTTTAAGGGACAGCATGTTGCTTTGACCTATATTTAGTTATAGTTTAAAAAAAGAAAAAAAGGGAAGAAAGAAAGGAAAGAAAACCGAACTTGTTATTCTCCTTCCCATCATGAGACCCTCCCTACAACACCTGCTTTGGTGGGTCAATTCCGAGGCAAATTCATCTATTTAAGCATTGAATTGATGGTAGTACAGGTAAGTAATTATAAAAATATCTATTAAGGAGCAGTATTCTAGATCCATCCTGTATATTTCTACCTAAGACTCAAATATTTTCCTTCTCATCTATCTGTTTCATCTCTTTTCCTGACCATGATGTATTTCCATTTAATGTTCTGTGAACAATTTCCTTCTGCAGCAGAAATTGCACACACAATTACACATTTTAGAATCTGAAGAATATTAGGTCAGATTGTAGCAAGCACCTCTAAAAAGAACAGGGAAATACTTCATTAGCTTTAAATCTCTTATATTTGAGAGAAATCTTTTCTTATTTTCTCCTCTCCCAAGTTTTGTTTAGGGGAGTTTTGAAAGTGAAATATTTAGCAAAATTCCAACCTTTTCTAATGTTTCTCCAAGATGTTAGAGATGTTACAAATAGGATACTTAGCAGATTTTTCTCTTTTCCCCCTCAGAACTTACATGGGAGAAAAATAAGACAAATATCACAGAGCATTTAGGCTCCTTCAACTAAATACGAAAATAGATGGGTACAGGAAAGAATGAAAGTATGGTGTAGTCATGGACAATGCCATGGTAAAATGATGGATTATTTTGCTAGTCCATCAGTCTTCCTCAGCATAGAAGTCACATTAAGTCATAAATTGAGTAAAAAAATGCAACATTCCTATTAAGTTTTTGCTTTTCAGAACTTTGAGTTCATAAAAGTCCCTTTAAAAAGTATATATGTAATCATTCTCCTCCCTACTTTGCAGCCTTTTAGCATCAGGATAGGAAATAAGTGTCAGTATAACTAAACGTGAACTGACCTGTGTAGTCCTATTGGGTTTTCACATGGCTATTGATTGATTTGTTGCCCTTGCTGATCAATCCTGTTGGTGTAATTTCTTTGCTGTGCATATTTGCCCTTCTTATATTTTAATTCAAGGGACCCCATGTCAGTACATATTTGCTGCCAATTAATCAACATGCTTATCAGTTTATGAACAACTTGCTCAGAAATGAACAGGGGAAATCCCTAAATTCCATGATCAGTGAGGGGTGAAACCTAAACCAAATGCTAGATACACATTTTGCCTGCTGGAGCTTGTTGCTGGTTCTCTGCAAAACCAGTATTTCTATTGAAAGACCCAGCAGAAAATTAGATGCTCTGGATGTCCTAATTGCTCTGTCTGTTGCTGGAGCACAGCTATTCCCGCTATAAGAAACAGCTATCGTGTAGCTCAGCATCACGAATCTAAGCTTTTTAAGCCCTCTTGTCTTTCCTCACTGCCAAGTTGATATTCATGTTTCTTCCCCTCTGTATCCTGGAAGGCTGAGGAAGGCGGTGGAGAGAAGTAGATCTGGTTCTGTGCAATTTCTGATGCTGGAGTTGGTGAAAAGTTGTCATATTTACATATTTACTAACTCATAGCTTCCTCCTTGCATCTTTCAGTGATTCACTGCTTTGAATATTTGCCAAGACAACAAACTCCATTCTTTTGTTTTGGTCTAACGGCCATCAAGTTGTGTTGCAGGAAGCTCTTGGGACTGTGAGTCCTGTTCAGGAGTGGGATTCACTGGGACTAAATTTGCAGGGCAAGGACACAGTTAAATAACAGAAAAACACATAGAAAAAAATAAACAAACAGATAAAAAAACCCCACAAAACCAACAGACTTGCATTCATAGATTTCATGTGGAAAAAACTACTTAATTAACAGATGTTGTAAGGTGCTCTATAGGTGCAATTACTCATTCTATAAATAAGATAGGGATGTGGGAAAGGTCATGGTTAAGAAGTGGTGCAATAGGTAGACCTTTTCTTTTGGATCCTGATAGAAAAATGAAACTTTAGTCATTGTGGAGAGTAGAAAATTTGTTAAATAAAATTGGGCACCATAGTGCCTAATAACATGGCTTTTTTTTCCCCTGTCTTAAAATCCCAGCATTAGTGCAGCTCTGCCTGGACACTGACATGATTTGAGTACCAGTAAATAAACAGACTGAGACCTCAAGGCTATTTTTATGAGAAGTTTTCACATAGCTTTTTTTTTTTTTGTTTTAATTTTTCAACAAGGACTTGAGATTGACACTAAATCTGATTCATTAAAAAAATATGCATCCTGTGTAAAAGGTACTAGATTCTTAAAATTGTTATTTATTTTATTCAAGTTCAGGACACCTCTGGGATTTCTACAGTGACTTTTTTGATGAAGAATAAAAGAATGATAATTGTCTAATCCTCACCAACATTTCCCCTCCAAGTTAAACTACACTAAATATTTTAGTCCAAGTCTACTTTATGCTTTGAAAAATTCTGTTATCAATAAATCAGAAGTAAACATGTTCTTCCAAGCAGAGCAGATAATTAGTCATGTGTGGGTTCAAAATTCAGATGTGTCATTAGCTTCTGGTTGATTTTTGACTAAGCACAAGTCCTATGGTCTCATCTAGCTATTAAATGATGGCTAAAGAAGATCCTTCATGCAAACATTGTGTTTATATTTTTTTTTAAATAATAATTACAGTATTATTATGATATGCTTTAAGAAATGTTTCATGTATAGACTTGTTTCTTTGATTGCTTTTATTTATTCTTGGAAATTTATATTCATTAGGCATTCAGCTTTGAGCACATAGTTAACACTTAATGAAGTTAATAGGATTATCTATATATTTAAAATTAAGTACTTCAAGTGCTTTGCTTACTCTGAGGTTTAAAGGGATAGTAAAAACCAGTCACAATTCATAGGTGGCGCTTCTAAGTTTAGGACATTTAAAAAGTTCATTATTTTTGTCTTGTCTAATTACAGTTTAAACAACAGCACAAGATTATTCTTTAAATGAAGTCAAAGCCTTAAATTGACAACAAGAAGTCACAAAAAAGTTATTTGTCTGTGAGTTTGTCAGCAAAGCTTGAATACTATCTCCACCAGAATTTGATAACCTTGTTCCTGCTGGTGAGGATTTGTCAGTTTTACTTTCTCTGACAAATGCAATATTTTCTGTAAAACTACTAATAACATTGAATATTTTGTCATGTCTCATAGAAGATATTGACTTTGTATTTATTGCTAATGGAGGGATATTGTATATAAAGTAGACTTCATATTTAAAATCAGATGGCTTTGTATGAGTATATTTATTTGTTGTGACAAGTGTAGAATAATATAAAAGTTTAGAAACTACATCAAATTTGTTCATGATTTAGAAGAAGCTTAGAGAACATAATTTAGACATTTTCCAGGTGCATGGAATGCCTTCGAAAGTAAAATTACAAAAAACCCCAGGCATTATTTTACTTTCTAGTTTGCTAGAATTTCAGATATTTTCCTAAGTGGCAATTAAAAAGTATTCAGAACAAAATCACTTCTGGTTTTTAATATAATAAAGATATTGCCACTGAAATTTCAATGCCCATACAGATCCCCACGTAAGTTGCATTCTTTGGATTTATCAGTTTATAGAGTATTATTAGCAGACTGCATTTTAAAGCTCATACCACAATTATATCCAAATTTAAGGACACTTATATGTGATACTTAGGTCTATTTTTATGTCATATGCAAAAAATTACAACTAATTCTAACTCAGGTGATGCGTGTAAATGTACAGTGTTAGTGTTTTATTCCTCTACTGATGAAAGTAATTTAGATTGATGAGCAGTATCAGCAATAACCAGAAATCTAAAAGGGAACTGGTGAATAACTGGCATCTTTTAGTGATAGGCAGAGGTGTTGTCTATGATGAAGTGAAACAGGGACTACCAGAAAGGAGTCCATGTGGTTGGTTTAGGTCTACTACTTGAATTTGATTTTTATGCCTGACTGTTTCTTAAAGTTTTCTGGCAAAGCAAAATTTTTGTCAACTTTCTCTTTGTAAGTTACCAAAGAAGGCAGAAAGAATTACTATCAAGCCAAGAATGTGTGCCATTAAGATATGCGTGATTGTAGCTTCAACTGTTCTTTTCTGTCCCTCTGCAGAGAGAAGTTTTTCATTCCCTTGGTTTAAGCACCTTTCAGGATACTTAAACCTCATTTTATGAAATCACTTATTTTTTACAAAGCCTTTAATAATTTTTGTTTGTTTTAATTTAAACTAGTTGATTTTGCTGCACTTTACAGCACGTCCATGTGCTGTTGAACTGGCTGAAGGAACACTGTCGTGAGGAGAGTGGGAGAAGACTGAAAGAGCTGGAATGAATGAAGAGCACACATGCATATGGAACTAGGAGTCCCTCACCCAAGGAAGAGCTAGAAATGAAGTTTAATGATCTGACGTGACAGGGTGCACTGATCTTGTGCACTGCATGGGTGGGCAAGCCTGGGAGGAGCCAGAGCAGTGTATCATTTTGTCTCCTTCTCCTGCTATTTTCTCTCTGTGCTCTACTGTGGGTGTGTACAAGAGCTTTTATGACATGGCCCAACAGAAACAATACAGTTTAGGGTTTGGCTTCTCCTTCCCACCAGTTTCCATCCAATGTAGTGGCTCAGGCAGTGCTACAGGAATTGATCCTGTATTTGAGCGAGACCAAAGGGCTCAATCATTTTTCTTTAAACAGCGCTACCATGGAAATAGCTGGTGTGGGCTTGCAGAGGTGTATATCTTTTTTATCATAGCTTAATAATACCTTTATTTAATTTCCTTTTCATTTAGGCTCCTCTCAGATGTTTTGATTTGTGATTAATATTTGCTTTGAAAACGTGATGAAAGTGGTTTCCTTTAGAACCTAGGAAACTGGAATAGGCCTGAAATTTACTTCTTTTTTCTATTTAAGTCTAAAATTTTATGTTTTAGTATTTTATTAGTTAATCTGTTAGGAGGCTTGTTTGTTATTCATACATATATACTGAGATAACATTAAGAATGGCAGAAACTGAGAAACTTGTTGGGGTATTTACAGGAGAGTTTCCATTGACATCCATGGACTATAAACCAGGTTTTTTCTTAGCTGAAAAGTAAAAAGGAAAAAAAAAA
>NW_016690227.1:2433265-2507648 GCF_001604755.1 Lepidothrix coronata
AAGACTGGAGAGAGAAAAAGGAAAAAAAAAAAGATTAAAGGATCCAGCATTTAAAGACTGGAGAGAGAAAAAGGAAAAAAAAACCCACAAACCTATTAGCATTAAGAAAAATTACCAAATGGGGCAAATATATTTTCTGTTCCTGGAAATCCTTGTTGAGACTGGATGACTTTCTAAAGCTATGCCCCAGGTTGATCACTAGCAGTTGATTGTATGCCTGCATCAAGAGTCAGAAGTGCTATGGCTCACATTTTGCAGAAAGTCAGAGTATAATGATATGCTATAAAAAGGGCTATTCCATTTAGTAGAAATTATTATATGATCTGTACTGCAATATTCATGATGGCTTTTTATTGTTTTAATAAATATAAAAATGAAATCAGTGTTAAATATGATAAGCCTGCTTTTATCAGTTGTATGCAGTAGCTCACCTTTTATAGTCTATGCAAGACTGATCATTATAGATGCATTCAATATCTCTTTCTTCCTAAGCATGTCTGTATAGGTCATGCATATATCAGCTTCAGGAAAAAAAAAATAATTTCAGTTGCTTCTTGGTTTGGCTGCATGTCAATTTGTGTGATTTCCCTTTAGTTCACCTTTTTTACTTTTTTTTTCCTTCAAAGATGTGAAAGCCATAGAATAATAATGTTTGAATGGGCACAGTGGAAGAACAAGAAGAGCAAGGGCATTTGTACAGGCTCAAGGCAGTAGGCCATCGGAGTCGGATATCTTGTGTTCCTCCTGTCAAGACTGAGAGGCGAAGGGTGAGACTCACACTGCTGCTCAGGGACAAGGCACAGCAGCTTGAAAATGAAGCTGACAGTGAAACTATGGCTTCTGTACTTCACTGAGGATTGTTTATTTGTATTCAGTGACTGACTTGACATCAAAAATTTGGTATCTTCACTGAACCATGTATGCATTTTGGCCCTGATGGGAAACAGGATTTCAGCTGTGGTGTTGTAGCCAGCACTTACAAATAGCAACTCTGAGCAATTCATTTGTTTTCCATGTTATCCTCTTGAAATGTAGGGAGCCTTGCAGCTTTAATGGAGTTTGGATTGGACTGTGGCTCCCTGGTAACTGCAACTTTGTCAGAGACTGATCTGAGAGTCCTAAGTTACCTGGTTGCCTCTTTTCAGAGCAAAAAAAAAAAAAAAACAAACAAAACAATTAACCAGCCAAACAAACAAATGAAAAATGAGATAAAATCTGTATTGTCATTATCTTGGACCCTGTAGCATGTTACTTTTGATCTTCTTTATTGACAAGCAGGATTTGTGTGGGTATCAGGCTCCATATGGAAACAGTGCTGATTGTAATATTGTAACATTAATTCTTGCAGTGCACTTACAGGAAGTTAAATCCCATCTTCCTTGAAATGAATTAGTAGGGACATCGTTTTTGTCATGCTTTGTCATGCGTGTGTTCATTTGCCATAGAATCTGTTGGGTTACATACTGAAAATGCCAAGGTCTCTTGCAACATAAAATAATTAGGTGCTGAAGGTCATGTTTTTACAGGAACATTAACAATTATTGACACTGAGATATCAAAGGATTTATCTCACAAACCATATTTGATGAGACTGATGCAGCTGAATTTTGGTAGCAAAAATGGTGTTTGGAAGCCAATGTCCGGATTTAGGCTGAGATTCTGACACCTCTGCAGTTTGTCTTCATTTATATGTATAAGGTGTACTGCTTTTTTTGAGAAAATTTAGGGAAAAAATTATCAAAAAGCCCTGTAATGAAAATGTATTTTTCCTTGTAATATAACTGTAGGACACTCTTTCTTTTTCCAGTATTAGTCTCTTGCACCTATTTGCTCTGGTCCTAGATAGCAAGGAAGAAAGAGGACATTACAGCACAACAACACTAGTCCTTTGTCTGCTCGGCCTCCCTATTTTGTCCTGTGCTCCTGCACACTGGTGAGAGAAACCCAAATACAAACATACATCCTCTATGATACTTCGTTAGCCAGAAACAGAATGTGAATAACAGCCGGGTGGGTGCAGTATCAAATGCACCCATATCCTACCTAACATAGTGCATTTTACACTGCAAAACTACCTTGAATCTCATTGACTTTTAACCTTGCTCGTTGGATTCTCTTTATTTTGCTATTCAGGTATGCCAGTTTCTCTGCCACCTTGAATAGGAACACTAGGAAGTTCAAAATAACTAAGTTAAATCCTCAGATTATCCTTTTCCTCCCACTTTGTCACCACCCAGGAACAATGTCAATTTGAGTGCAAAACAGTCAGGAAGATGGCGTAACTTCATTGTTTGCATTTTCTCTATAGCCTTGTTTATAAGTGTGTTTGACGATTTTCTCTGCTTGACCCAAACAAATGAGCTTTTGGAATGATGACTGCTGACTTTGTCTGCAACTTAAAGACATTAAGCAGTAAACTCTTCATGGTTTCTTCCCATTATGAAATAGAGAACAGGCGGTAGCTTTTCTTCTCAGTAGTGTTGTTCCCTCTTTGGGGTCTGCTGCTGAAACTCCCACATGGTATATTTGCTGCTGTGATTGTTATAAAAATAATATTTCTAGTAGTGTGTTTACCCAAATGTTCCTTGAAGCTCTACAAACTTGGAATAAACTTAATTATTGTGTAGAAGAGCGATTAATTGCTGCAGTATGTTTAAAAATTTATTTAATTTACTTGCTATAGAAATGCCTTACCAAAGATTTCATAATGCCTTTACTGAGGTAATACACAGAATTCACCTGGAGGTTTACCACTAATTTCTGTGCCTGAGGTAATATATAAATACAATTTTATGCCTAATTTGGTGAAATCTGTCATCTTTTGAAGATAAAAGTGTTCCAAATTGTAGTCATTGTATTTATAGCTACATATACAAGTAAGTAAATAACTATAAGATAAATAGTCTATTAGTCTGCATCTGTTCGGATGTTGCCATTGGATGTATTTTCATAGTTTTAGAGCTTTTACTAAACATATATTTTATTAGGGTAATCAAAGTTATGGAAGTCAGCTGGAAGCTTGACTGTATTGCATAGTATATATGAAGTTCTGCTATCTGGAAAAATCCTGTAAGGATAACATTACTGGTCTGATTTGTGTCACAGTCTCATACAATAGGACTCTGATATAGCATGTATATTATTTTATGCTCCTTGTTTTATGAAGATGCTTGTTGTCAAAATTCTCACAGGATCTTATCTACATTTGCATATAGGCTTATTTGTTATTTTGATGAAATTTGACAGCATATAATATTTCCTTTTGTTCAAGAAGCATACAGTGTACATGAATTTGAGGTTATACATAAATCATATTGATAATTAAATGCAATAATAAAGTAATCGGGAAGGTAAAACTTGCAATGTTCAGCTAAAGATTAGAAAATTTATATTTTATGTGAATCATGTTATGTATCTAGGATAAATTATACTCAGCAGAGCAGATAAGTCCATTGATGAGGCAATAAAGTTCAATCTGAACATGCTGTTTGTCTTACTGTTAGCAGTATGTTAAGTGATAAATATTGACATTGGAAAACTAACATTTTAAATAATGTCATTTCTTTCAAGCTGGTTGTGGTCTTTATTTTAAGCTCTTAAAGAGATATTGTTCTTTTACTATTTCACTAGTATTTATTTAAATACTCCAGCTGCAGGTTGGAATAATTAAGCTTGGTTGTACAGACACAAAATTAGGTATTTCTTCCTCAAGCAACATACACTTGAAAAGCCTACTCAAATGACACTGCAAATGCTGAGACACTAAACTGCAAGGGCAAAGCTCCATTTTTGTTGAAGTTGTATGGCAACGCTTCTATGTCTTTAGACACAGAAATATTCTTAGTCAAGTTAGAATTCCTCTCTAAATATCTTTGAATTAAAAAGTCTATGAAGTCAAAAGAATAAAGTAGGATAAAGGCAAGTAGGCTAAGTGAGAAAAGAAAGATGTTAAAGAGTTGGCCTTGAAAGACTATTGAATGGAAAATGGGCATATTTGGATCTGGAAATGATGAAAGTATTTCAGTACTATATAATATTATTATTTAATTTTATTTTAACTAGATATTATTGAGTGGTTTTATTGTAATTATATATCATTATTTATTATATGAAAGTATTTTTCTGGAAGCTGTGCTATTATGAAATAAGCCTATCTCTCCCTCTACTTCTGAGCCTCTGACAAAATAAAAGAACAGAAAATACAAAAGCATCGAGGCTGAGGAACTTCAGGAGCTTTTTATTTGAAACCAAAACATTGCTAGGACAGAGTAACTGCCACCATAAGTAAAAAAAAAACTTTAGCTAACTGTACAAATACCATTAGTAAAGGGGATGAAAGTAGAAATCAAAATTCACAAATCACTAATTGTGACCGGTACCATGGGTAAATAGCTTATGGTCCTTTGAGACATAACTTTTTTCCAAAGAAACAGATGGAGCAAAAATCTCACGCACTCATTTCTTGGTGTTTCTTGATGAGTCTCAGTGGCTTTTTTTAACATAAAAAGGGATTGCAACCATGCTTTCTGCATATGAGACAGTAGGCATAGCCTAAGGTAGGGATTTCTTCTTTTTTCATGATATTATTATTTAAATGAAGCCTTAGAATGGACCAGCTCTCCTCTGTAAAAGCCCTGTTTTGCTTTTGGTTCTTTCTCCACTCTAGGACCCAATCATCCTAAGAGATTAATGTGTGTGCATGCCAGGTAGATTGGGATAATGTGAATCTGCTCCATTTATATGATAATGTACTAAGGCCCTCACAGTCACCAGCAGTGAGAAAAGTCTGCATGCATGGAAACAAGTCAAAACTCTAAGTCTGGAAATAATTACTATTTTTTTCCTTTTTTATAATCAGCATATTAGTTGCTAAACTTCACTTTGAGTGAAGTTGCTAAACTTCACTTTGACTAAGTCTTGTCTCTATCAGTCTCAGGAACTGCTCTGAACCGTTGTAAATGAAACACTGATCTGGGATCTGCTTTAACACCAGCCTTGGTGACAGTTCACATGATTTAAGAAAACGCTTACCCACAAAATCTAAAACTACTGCCTTAATGTATCAAGCAATCTTTGTGTGCGTGTGTGGGTGGGTGTGTGTTCTCAGTCAGACTTTCAGCTTTTCCTGAAGCTGGGTCAAAGTTTGTATCTGAACATATATTCTGATAACCCTATGAGTTAAACAGAAGTACAGATCCTGACAGATCTCTTTAATTGTAAGTCTTGTCTGTTTTACAGTTCTGTTCATCTCCTTTGTTACTGTCTTATATAGACTTACTATTAGTTTCTAAAGATGCTACATGACATTTGGCAGAGAGGCTCTTCTGTAAATGATCAAGCTTGTCTGCTGCAGCATTCAGCACCACCACATTTTAAAGTGTAAAGTGTTATGTAAATTCATTGCATGAACGTCTAACAGAGAAGTGTTATTTTCAAAGGCATAAGAGAATAGATTCTCTTTGTCTTTAAGAATGTATCTGTAAGACATGCATCACTAGTCACATTAAATACTAACGGTATCTTCAAACTTATAATGTAGGAATATCCTTGGGCCATATGTCATTATTCTACAAAAATGTATATGCAAAAAGTAGAACTTAAATGCAAGATAATGTTTGTCCTCCACTTGGCTGCTTGATTGCCCAGACTACCTAGAATTAAGTCACAGACAAGTGTCACAGTGTGAGGATTCAGTAAGGGCTGTTTGCTTCAAACACAGTCAGCACAGTTCATTCTAATATGTGTCAGATGGATGTATGTGTTATATGGGTAAATGACGAGGTCATTGAAGATCACAGAGCTATGACACTCAGTCAAACAGACACATTTGCACTCTGGATGCTATCCTCAAACTACATTTAAAACAACAACCAGGTAGTATATTTTTTGCAGTGAAATTTGTTGACTACCAGATGTGTCAAGGTCTATGGAGGTTTGATCCGTCATTTTTACTGCCTTGCCTGCTAGATGTTTGTGCCAGAGAGGCCATCAAGATGTACTGGCTGTAGTACTGCACCATCTTCTCATAGCTGTAGTACTCTGAATCATTGTGACCCTGGATTTTCCTTCTACTCTGACACAGGTCACAGCTGTGAAAACACAGCTTGAGTTTCTAACAGATTTTATGTTAGACATCCTGTGAGAAATGAGAGAAATACCTCAAAACAGCAATGTACATTGATGATTCTGATGCACTGGTAATCCTCATGCCATTCTTTCCACACCAACTCTATTTATCACCTATTAGTTGAACGTAATATTGAAGTTCTCCAGTAATCACCTAAGAAACTGTATTCTCTCCACTACAGCTGTCATCTTCAATGAGGCAAAAAAAAAAAAAAGAAATGGTAGAACAAAAATTTACTTATTGGAATCCCACTGAATAGATTTTGAAAACCGAGACATGAATGTCAATTGCTATTTCTTTAGCCTTGACTGTTCTGGAAGCAAAGAGGTAATAAAAATTATGTTAAAGATTCACAATAAAACAAGTGGTTACTGTTCTTAGCGTTTTTAATAAGGTTAGTCACTGCTATCTACTGATGAGGGTGACTGAAATAGTTTGAATTTTAAAAAAATAGGTTATTCTGATTCATAGTACATCTTCCGCTCCTCCTAAATGCGTTCTGTCTTTCTTTCCTTTAATCTATGACAGTGTTACTGTTAAACTCAATCTAAACTAATTTCACCAAAGAAATGCTCTACAAGCAGCTTTCTTCTCTAAAACTTCCCATGGGCATGTTGAGGTTGTAGTCATCTGTAGCAGATGACAGCTTCTGTGTTATGTTCTTTTCTCTTTGATTGAAAACTAGTACAGCCTGTGGATTGCAAAGGACTTGGTAAGTGGAATCCTGTCAGAAGGAATGTTCTGACTGGCAGCAGATATTTGAAGTAAGTCCAGTGTGAGCTGAGAGAGTTCAATTTTCTGGTATTCTTGAGCACAACACCAGAAAATTAAATTCTTTTTTCTCCTCTGCAACTCATAAGTCTTGCATACCATTCTGACTTATAAAAGAATATACTTGTATAAAGTAATTTGATGTTCTTACTGCTCTGGAGCTGTTTATATGGAACTTGGTTTCTAAAGAATTCTTTCCACTTTAACAATGCTTACATAGCACTCCTTTAAAGAAACCAGTAAAATAGTGTGTCTCAGTCACAAGAATTCAATGTTTCTCTATTCTGTTCAGCGTATTCTCTACAGGTTTTATTTTACCTATTTTCTTAATCTCTGACTGAAAAAAAGTGCTATATATTTAATGACAGGAGAATATATACCTTGTCTACAAGTTTGCTGCTGCAGAATTGGACCACAAAAGTGAGTAGTAAATACAGTCATATAAAGTTGTTTCACAGAACAAAAAGGAAGTGGAACATGAATGTTAAACCCCTTCTTCCCCACCCCTCATATTATGGAGTTGTTATTTCTTGATGAGTGATAAAGTTTAGATGCTGTAAGGAGAAAATAAGCAATACATTTTATTTAGAATGATTCACAAAAGCCATCAATTTCAGATGTAAAATTTGCATCAGATTTCTAACTACAAACCTCTGATCCTGGCTGTAATCCTCAAATAAGACACTCTTTTTTTGTCCCAGGTTTCTATGTGCTTGCAGAAATTGTGGGTGCAAGACTCGCTTTTGAGCAATCCAGCAGCTAAATGAGCAAAACATGACATTAGTCAGCTATGCATTCATTTGTCTGTGCAAACTGCACATGACTACTATTTATCACTATTTCATGCACCGATAGCAATTCTAACTCATAGTTCACCGTGTGCTTTTAAATAGAAAAGTGCCTGTCTTCCTTCTCTTGGCAGTGTTTTAGATTGAGGTCACGTCTGCTGAAAAGATGTTCTCTAAGATTTAGATATGATGGGTATTAAAGCTATAAAGACATGGGTTTCCTAAGTATAGACATGTATTTTTACAGGGAACTCATTAATTAGGAATAATTATTTGTATCCTGGATGTACGACTCTCTCCAGCCGTTTCCACTGATGTGAGATGTTCAAGTTATGTCTTCACATTACTCTGCAACAATTTTCATGAGATCCTTTTCTTGTTTAGTCTGGCAGCCTGGAAGCTCACTCTGGGCTTTAACAACTAAGCTGTTTTCACCTGACCCTTTAGCATCACTACCAAAGGCTTTCTAGGTACTTTATGCCCTGACCTACCATTGCACAATTTCACTTCTAAGCATGCTTACCTGAGACCTTGATCTGAAGATGATGAAGTTTCATAGGTTTAGATGAAGACTAGATTCTTCCTCCAGACTTATTCTTTTTGATGATGATGGTATGGGAAACATTAAAAAAAAAGTAGTTAGTTTGCCCAGGGTCATGACATTTTTCTGATGGGCTTTCAGGAAGCCATTTGAGGCAGAATGACTACAAAAAAGGTTCCAGTGCCATCATAAAAAAAGCATTTTTATTTTTTCAGTGAAGGGGGTTGCTTTAAAAACTCTGCCTGCAAGTCTGGTGGGTGATCCCTGCTTTATGAACAAACCATTGCTGTGCTCTCACCTTGTGCTTCCCATCTCTATGGTAACAGACAGAGAAAAAAAATTAGGCATCTAGATAATAGCTAACCAGCTGAAACTGGGTGGAATAATGATCACTTGTTTTCAGGCAGGGAAAAGTCTCTAATAAGTAGACATCAAAGGTAATGCTGACCAAGATGGCAGTCTAGGAGAGATGCCACTGAATCTGCGGCTATAGCCTTTGGCTCACCTATATAAATTTTTACTCTGGAGCTTTCCCAATTAAGTTCCTGATAAAATTGAGTATATCCCTTGAGTTCCTGCTATACATTCCTTGAAAGATTAAAGTCAACCCTAGCAGGCAGTTCAGGTAACATCTGAGGGATGTTCTCCAAAAATCTGCCTCCAATAACAAGCCCCCATGACTTTAGGGCTTTCTCACAAATCCAAGGATTTCTGCAGTGGTCTTGGTATTCATCTGCTGATACTTTGCTTCCTGAACTCTGACTGCTCCTCATTGCACTTCCAGGGTACACAATGGCACTGAGATTGCCATGGGGAGGAGACACAAGTACATGGAAGGAGGACATTAGTAGAACGGGTAGGCTACTTGAATTTTCTGAGCAGTAAATTTGTCAAAAAGTACAATTGCAAAAAAGCATCACTTTAAAAATTGGATTAAAAAATGGTGGATTTTGAAATTAACCATTCCTTTTGGGAAATACTAAGTTAATTAAAAAAAAACACATTTAACTTTTTTTAGATAAAGAAAAAAACTTTTAAAATTATGGTAAGCCCTTTTTTTTTTAAATAGGTTTTAATTTTATATGGAACCATATATCTCAGTAGTGTATGGTGATGATTTTTAATGCTGAGCAAAACTATCAATTTTAATATTTTTGCACATCTTCTTTAGGATTAAGGAAATAGACCATTTACTGGACCATTGTAGATGGTCCAGTAAAGAAGGAAGTGATGTGATGATGTAAAGAAATGCAAGTACAAAGAAAGGAGAAGCAAAGACCGTCTGAATAAGAGTGATGTGACCAGTGCCCTAAATGTGGTCAGTGCTGGATGCCATTCATGTTCACAACTGACACTCAAGGTTACCTCAGCAACTATTAGGACCTTCTGGTGAATACAGATGACACTGAAATAATGTTTACTGAGAGTCTGACAGGTTTCAAGGATAAAGTACAAAGTGCCACTGATGAAGTCAAGTGCCAGGGACACCACAATTTCCTTGTCTTTAATTTTTTTCTAATGTGTCATAATCTGCAAAGTAATATTGATGCTACAGCAGTTCCTAAAATAGATGCCATTATGTTCATTAGATGCTTCACATCTGGATATCACAACCAGTAACTGTTGTAAGTAGCTTGGCGGGGGGGAGGTGGAAGTAATTTTAATCTTTTCTGGGTTTTCTTGATTAGATATCTCAGACTTCATAGGCATTTATTTAATTCATATTAGCATTTAACAGTCAAATGCCCTCAATGGTGAAAAATTACCTAGAGGCAGCATAGAAATTAATGGTTATTCTGTGATAGATCTTCTCTCTGACAAGGACTTAAATATTGAAATTCTAATTTATTTATTATGCAGGAAGATGACATTTTATCCCTCCAACCATTTGACAGGAAGACACTATAATTATGCCTTTCCCTGGATTCCCATATTCCCTCCTATACCTTTGCAAGAGATTATAAGAGTTCAGGCTCCCATTCCCAAACAGGTTTGCCCTTACGGCAGCACATTTGCAGTAATCAATGCAAATACAGTGACTGGTTCTTTCTAGATCATTTCTTCAAGCTGAAATTTCTTTGCCTTCAGAGGCTGTTACGGGGATGACAGATGGCAATGTGTTTATTAGGAAAAGTGGAGGTGACTTTAATGCACTCTCTGTACATCTCTATGCTTGCTCTGTTATTACGTTCTGATTTGTTCTGAGAGAGAGCACAAAAGGCAGCCACTGTATCAGAACACTATCCTGCAAAATAGGAGTTGTGGAAATATTGCATGTAGCTGTGGTTTGTTTGAGCAATTTTCCCTAGGAAGACTATTATTATATATTGCAGACAGAAACTGAGGACAAGGAAACACAACGAGAACAAATTTGTGGCAGTTACACTGTGTATGTAGATATTCATTTATGCTGTAACATGAAATTTCATGTGATTTTGAGTTTCTGTGAGTGGGTATGTAGGATGTTTAAGGAGAAATAATTTAATATTTCATAATTGGGAAGATATATCAATATGTAAATATTTCAGTAATATTTTCAGAAAAATCTCCTTGACTTAAGAGCCCAGAAACTTCTCTAAATATAGCTTAAAATTTTCCCCCCCGAATACCATTAGTTGCAATTGAGAGCCAAAGTGTATAATTTAAAATAGTGCTAAGCGTGAAATAAAAAATCAGAAATTTTCCTCTGGACTAAAATTATATTAATTTTCTTAAATTTTGATATATACTAAGTCTCACAAAAGACATAAATAGAGAAAAATACTATTTCTGCGTTTGCAGTCTAATTAACTAACTGTAAAAGAACATGGCACTGCAGGAGAACCCTGGCGGCAAAGAGCTCGGAAACCATTGTCAAATAGTCATATTTTTAACTTTGTCATTTGATTGCAATTGTCT
The DNA here is from genome assembly GCF_001604755.1 of Lepidothrix coronata. NCBI lineage: Eukaryota > Metazoa > Chordata > Aves > Passeriformes > Pipridae > Lepidothrix > Lepidothrix coronata. Next base: position 2,444,391 of record NW_016690227.1, read on the forward strand.
CCAACTTGGTAACCCATGCATAGCTAAGAAAGTTGACAATGAATAACAGATCAAAGTTTAAAATAACTGATTAAGTTAAAATAGCCCAAACATCTATCTGTGTTCAATCAGGAATTAAATTGCTCTTCAACTAATAAAAAAAAATAATAAAACAATATTTTCTTATGATTATGGCAAAATTTCATGAGATTTTCCAGGAAAATTGTTTTCCAGGTGTGTTCATTTCCCCTGTTCAACTTCTGTACAGATTTTTTTTTTTTTTGAATGTGTAGCCCTGGCAATAATGTGTAGTAAAAAGTTATTTGTACTTGGTTTTATTTGTGTGCCATAAAAACAAAGCCATGTACGCTGCCAATCTGTGTGTGTGTGCGTGCACATACATGCATGTCACTGTTGCTGTGTGTGCAGTCTACAATACCCGTTTTGTGTGTTTCTGTCAGAAGCAGACTTCTTCTGCAAGACTTCTGCATGCTTGAAAGCTCGTCATGCTATAGGTCAGTCAAATTAAGAATGAACGATGCCTTAAACATACTTCTAGGAGAGAGGGAGGAAAAATTTTCTTGTTGGTCAAGTCAGCACAGAATTTTTACTGCAGTACAGAAATGTGTATTCCCTAGGCTTCAGCTAAGTGCCCCCTGTGATTCTACCTTTTTCAAAACACAGTTGCATTCAAGATGTGTCTATTAGTAGCATGAAGACCCTGAAAACCACACCTTCACTTCCCTAGTTATAAAGTGAATTTTTTTGAAGAAGAAGAAGAAGAAGCAAGGTCTATGGTAGGAGTTTTACTTATTTTTGCATGTGTTATCTCATGTAAACTCATTAGCACATACTGTTATCCAGCTGTTGACAAACGAATTCTGTAACACAGAAAATGCTATATAGAGATTGATGAATAAAGAGAGTTAAATACTAAGTTTCTGTGTTGGGGCTATGCCTAATTCTTCCATATAAAAATGATGGGTCCCTGACACTCACATCTTGTATTGGATATCATTTTAGGAAAATCTGTAGGCAGTGTGCTATCTGGGTCAGAAAACATGATTTTGTCTGTCGGGCAGTGTGACTCAAATTCATTTCTGACTCTAAGCACCTGGAAAAGTAATTTGTTTTCCTGAGTACCTTTTACCTCTGGTGTAAGTATATTGCTCTTATCTGAGACACCTCCGTTTAATTTGCCCAAAGTTAGAGAAATTTATCTGTTTTCATGACTTTTTAAAAATACAAATAATCTCATTTTTTATTAGAAAAAATTAGCTCTTCTTTTTGTATTATGCAAATGTAGATTTTCTTGGCCTACCATTTTCAACTGGGTCATTTCATTCCTCAAATATGCCTTGAATATTTGACACTCAGATGACTGTAATTTCTTCTGCAGTCCCTTTCTGATTTCCTTTAACCCAGCACTATTTTTCACTGGTAAAATGATCAGAATGCCTTTACCCACTACATAAGTCTTGTATTTATAGTCACTTATACTTTTTAGTTCACAAAGAAAATGTAACCCCCTTTGCAGTGCAATTTTAAGTTTGCTGAGCAGCCAAGAACAAAAAAATACAGATAACACATTTGAGCAGAAAGTGTAATGCAAGCATGCATGTACAAAAAATGTTGAACTAATCTTATTTTTATATTTCTATTTTTTATTATTTGGTAGTGTAAGGAGATCTATTGAGTTTGTGTGGCAAGGATTTGGTAGTGCAGGGGATACAGGGGTCACCTCTGTGAGAAGCTGTCAGAAGCTTCCCCCATGTCCGGCAGAGCCAATGCCAGCTGGCTCCAAGACAGACCTGCCTTTATGAAATAAGAAGTAGGTGATTGAAACCTCGTAAAAATAGTGGAAAAAAAGAAGAACGTTCTTTAACTAAAGTAGACAAAAGGTGTAGAAAGAGAAAACTGATATTTTTTGAAGTTGCCACTAATTTTGAAATTATTGCTCATGCTTGGGGTTCACATGGCAAGTTTTTTTATTTTCTTGGTTTCTTGTTTTCATTGTAATTTTCAATAGTAAAGTTCTCTGACACAGTCTTTTTCTCATGTAAAAATAGAAGAATTACTTTTACTTAAGCAGTGTTTGCCCTTTATAAAAATAGCAAATTGAAAAGCCCTGTCTGCTTTCATAAGTGTTATGATACTGTCAGAGGAACGCCAGTATAAAATCTCAGAAAAGACAAGGAAGATGAATTACATGGAAACTTTCTCTTCTTTGTGTTTTGAATTTTTATAAAAGTATATTCTAACATTAATTTAATAACACGATGCTTCTGGAATTAGATGGAAACACAAGAGAATCCAGCTGTGGTATGTCTTTTTTTTTCCTTTTTTTTAATTCTAGAAATAAAAGAACTGAATCACTGACAGGAAAGAGATACATAGACACATATGGGATTGTTTCCATCCCCCATTTCCCTCTCCTTTCTCCTTTCCAGCTGAGATAACTGAGCCAGAACCCCAGCATTTGTCCCTTTACTTCTTGCTTTCCTGTTGTAAAAAGATAATGGGAGAAAGTGCACATGTAGCTTTGATTATTCATCCAGCGGTGGAGAACTGACATGAAGAGGACATTCCACTAACATTTGGACCACTTGCTGAGACAATCATGCTGCAGCATGACTTAATTGCTAGAAAAGAAAGAAAAACTATTACCAATGAACTGTACCAATAAAGTCAGGGACAGGAGTTCTTACTTCTTACAGGAGTATCTTTCATAAGATACATTTTCATTCTGAATATAGTACAGGTTTCATGTTATAATTGAAACAGAAATTAAAACCTCTAATTAAAAAATACTTAATTTCCAAAAGCCATTCCCTCCATTTCAGCTCACCATTGGAAGGAAGTGTCATTTTGCTGTCATTGTCTTTTGCGCAAAACTTCTTTTAAATTAAATATTTTTATAATAAATGTTTATGTTGTAACAGGAATCTTTCAAGCTACTAGCACATTTCAAAAAACCTGAATGATAATGACTACAAAATACCATAAGCAAATATATATTGAGTGATTTTTTTTCTTCACAGTTTTTTATTCTTTTTCTCAGAAATACCAGATGGTAGCTTTGTGTTTGTAGCCCACAATTAAACTTGAATGTTTGAGAATGAAAGTTTCTGTCTGCATATATGAGCTTCTGCCTGAGCTTCTCTTTGTTTCTGAACACTGATGTTAAGATGGTGGACTCCAGTATCGAGAACACAAGACCGTATCCAATGAGATTGGAATTTACTACTTCTTTTACAATATACTTGCTCTTTGAACTTAGATGGGTCATCTAATCATACTGTGTCTGCAAAACATAAAAAAATAAAAGAATAGCCAGTGATCAGTAGTTAATTTTTTTGAACCTTCAGGGGAAAATTAGTAAGATATTAATCTTCTTTGCTGAGATCTTTTTTTGTCATGAAGATACACATGAAGGACAGGTTACTTAGCTTAGGGTTGAGCCATGCTTCCTCATGTTGAAACCTTCGATATAAACCTCTGTATATATAACAAAAATACCAAACAAGCAAACAATAAAATCAATGTACATATAAAAGACCATACATAACCTTATTTTTATGGCTCAAAAGGCAATTAGGACTCCCTCTTCCACTATACTGAGTTCTTAAAGTGCTTCTTCCTATATTTTCAACAAAAGAGTGTTCTGTGGAGGCAGAAAAAGGATTTAGAACAAGAATGTTGTCACAATAAATGTAGTGTGTCCATGATGAAGCAGAACTTAAAAATTAGGAGGAGACCATCTAGAAAGATCTGGAGCAGCTGTCAGCAGAATCTCTTAGGGTGGTTTAGAGGATCTGTTATTGATCTTCAGGCATGATCTGCTTAATTCTATTAGATTAAAGGAAATGAAGAAGAGTGGCTTTAGGGTGATCTTAATATTTCAGGTAAAACTGAAGGATAATACTGTTATTCTTAACCATGATCTGTTATTCCTGAATGTGATAGGGGATAGATGTCTGATTAAATAATCACTAAAAAAGCAAGAGGTACAGTCTTTGGGTTAAATATAAAACATATCAGTAAATGTTCAGCACTAGAAAAGAACAGAAAGTTTGTGTTGAATAGCTAAGTCAATACAGTTTATTCTTCCCATTATCCTAAAGAAAGTTTGATATAATGAGCTCTTGATTACAGTGGGAATATAGACTGAGTAAAAGAGAATATTTAGTGAAGGAAACTGATGTTCAGTGGGTCTTTCATGTGGAAATTGCCTGGCAATCCAAATTAGAGGTATGCAAAGCTTTGGTGTAAGTGTATCCTTCTGTCTAAACCCACTAATCATCTAACTCACTACTATAAATTTCTCTAGACCTTGAAGGCTAATCATCTAGGTACTCTTTTTTGTCAAGAGGGTAGAAAAGAAGTTTCAAAGGGCAGTGATCCCATTCTCTACTATGAGTCTCAGGGAGCAGATTGGACTTTTAAGTGAACTGATAATTTCCAGTTACTTCTGCAGTGGTCATGGGCAGTCAGGGTGCATGACTGTTCTCTAGTTGCTTCTTCACTTGCTGGAGAAAAGGTGTTCTGTATTACACATATATAAGCTATGTGTATTTGAATAGCATATCTTTGAGATTTGTATAGTCTGCAATTAAAATCTACTTCAAACTCATTGTACATGCCCCAACTTCAGAACCACCTTGTGACAGTATTTTACCAAAGGACTATTTTTATTTCCTTCCTATTTCTGCTTCTAACAAAAACAACAACAACAAAAACCCCAAACACAAAAAACCAAAACAAACAAACAAACAAAAATGGTGTCCAAAAATTGGACTTTTTAAATTGCCTTAAAACATTGATACTACAGCGACCTGTGCAAAGAAGCCAGGAGAGTGAAGATAAAGGCTGAGGGGAGGAGGCAATAGTCCACAAACTGTTAACTTTGTGGAGGCCTGGGGGGTGACTCTCTAGATATGTGATGCTTCTCTGGGTCTGTGATGCCTATCTAAAGGAGACCAGAGGCACTCTCTGTGTGTGATATTTGTCTCCCATGGGCCAGGCCATGGCGAAGGAGGCCCCCGTGTGCACACACCTGCCACTAACCCAGAAAAGGCCTCACTCTCAGCAGGAGTGCCCCTGAAGCACACTCCCCCCCCAAGCCTAAAATGACTTTGCAAAATCCGGCACCTACAGATCCCTGCAAAACCAGAGTAACTGTGCAAAACAGTCCCCTCACACAGACACAGGGGAGGCACCGGGAGGGTTTCTGAGGGTATATAAACTGATGGGACTTTATGTTTCAGGAGCTACTTTCCCACACCACTCCCCAACAGATCAAGACACCAGAGACAACAGTGACAACAACCAAGTTCATCAAAGACCTCTGAGTGGTGACTATAAATTCTTTTTTTTTTCTCTCTCTTCCCTTCTCTCTTTTCCCTTTAACTCTTCTTCTTCTTCTCTCTCTATCTCTCTCTTTCTTATACATTTTCCTGGGCAATATTTTTATGTTTTTATATTGCCATACTGCTATGGATAATCACAACCAAAAGGCTACATACCTGTTTTCCTTTGCAACCAAATTATTCTAAATAAATTCTGTATATATATATCTGTAAATGTTGATCATCTAGTATTGATTTAATTTAATCCACCCCAAGGAATTTATCAGCAAAAAACAAAAGTTACTTCTGCCTTCTAGGGCAGGTCATAGCAAATGAAAAAAATGAAGAAAACCCCAGTACAACTGTATGCTTTAAGTTCTGTAGCATTTCATTGACAGTACATATTGATTTGGTTTTTTTCTTGTACCTAATTTATTAATGTTTAATAGCAGTGTTTGCTAAATATTCTGATATCCATGGTGTCAATTTTCAGCTCTTTTTTTTCTTGTTTTAGATTAAAACTATTATGAAACTTTCAGAAGAATTGAACAAATGTTTTCCCGTTAACTGTACCATTGGCCACAAATCATGTGTCATGGAGACAGAAGAGTAAGAAGCAAGATTTTCACACTTTTCCCTTCTAAAAGTAGTCACATTGTTTAGACATTAATCCCTTTCTCAGGGAGATATTGAAAGCAGCAAAATCTGCTACCTGCCTTCAATATTCTAAATCAAATTGATGCTTTTAGCAAGATTAACTCTGAATATGGGGCTTTGCTGATTCAGTTAAAGCTCTGAAAGAAAGGATTGTCACTAATTTTCTTGATTTTAGACTCACACACACAAAAAAAGAAGGTATACTATAAGCATGCTCAGACTATATCATTAATGGAGAACATACGCCCTTATCTAACTACAGATATATAACCCGTGACACTTCCAGAATCTATCACTCTTCAACAGAGGGATAATTTTAGCAAAAAAAAAGAAGTATTGTTCAGTACAGAAGCTGAGCTGTCTTCAAGTAACACTGAGGAAGGGAAGTAGACAGCTATTCAAAAATATATAAGAACACAGGAGCTCCTCCGCTCCCAAACATGGCACATCAGTTTTTGCACTGCCTTGCAACAACACACCTTTCCAGGAGAAAAGTCCCTATTGCTTCTAGCCAGAAACCAAGCTTTCAAGAACTCTAGCTCAGATTTGTATGCAGAACACACATCTGTTTCCAGGTGGAGGAAGACTGGTGGAAGCAGAAGTCCTAAGCAGCAGAAGGCTGAGTCACTTTTATGTGTAGCCCAAGGAGGACCAAATGATTTTAAATTAAAAAATCAATTACTACTATAAACACTACTATAATTAGGTAGGTATTAAAAACAAGGAGATAGAGAAGAATTCTATAAATGGATATATGTGTATATATGTGCATGTGTATCTGTATTTTGTTACTATTTTGCAAGCCTTGACAAAGGCTGAAATTATGAAAGCGGTTGCCCATTTTAAGGTTAGCTACAGATTTAATCTTGAAGTGATAAGGAAACCAGAGTCATGACTGACTCATGTGCATGTGGGCATGGAAAGAATTGTCACAAAGCTAGTTGCAGCAGTCCTTCAAAATCTTTCAGCACAACCTCTTCCCATGAGGTCAGGCTGGTCTGTAACTGCAGATGGGGGAGGAAGTCTATACTGAATGGGCCATCCCTGTCTAATAAAAATCATTAAAATTTTGAAAAAATCATCCCAAATTCTCTCTTCTTGAAGAAACAAAATTAACTAATTGGCTTCAGTCTGAGCTTTGAAACACATTGATACTAGGAAGAAGAAGAAGAAACACAGAACCACTGAACCCTTCACACTTTCCAGATCTGACTTATAGCTAAAATAAATCAGAGCTGTTCTGTTGTCAGAACTGCCAGTTTACCTGGCCTCATGGTATTTTCACTTTGTTCTTTTCCTTTTATATCTATTTTTGTCAGCTGGGTTTGCTTTTCTACGGTTGTGAGCATCTCTGGTGCCACATCGTGTATTCTTACCCCAGTCTGACTCACACCACCCGCGAGTGACACACGGTACAGAAGAGCTTTTCGCATCTCTGTCTCGCTTTTTCTCTCAACATTGACACGGTTACACTTTGGAGGCTCCTTGGGCTCCCTCTGGTGGCCACCTCGCCCTAACCATCCCAGAGCTGCTTTTCCGGGGAACCTGGCACAGGGAATGAAGACATAACTTTGATAGCGAAAGGTAGGGATACTGCAATTAAAAGTGGTCTGCGGTTATCTTGATCATAAGAAACAACAAGGGAAAAAATGAACACAAAAATCAGTCTAGGTATTTCCTGAAGCCTGGAGGCAGGGAGATTTTATTCCTTTGTAGTTAGATTTTGCATCTCTGTTAATGTGGGAAAAACTTTGTTGAAAAGCTGGAAGCATAAATTACCAAGGAAAAGACTCTGGATGAAGAACTCTAGATGTTTATTCAGACGTGGTTATCTAACAGGGCCCTCTAAAAAAAGAACTCAGTTGAAATAGCATGTTGTATTGAAGTTGAGCACACAAAAATATCTCATGGAGATTAGCACTGTGGAATTTATTCCCAAATCTATCCAGATGCTACCCTTTAGCCTTCCAATTGCTGAAGAAAGATGAAATGGACAAGAGCAAAACACATGTGGTATGAGATGAGGTGAGATGAGATGAGATGAGATGAGATGAGATGAGATGAGATGAGATGAGATGAGATGGCCAACAGCATAAAGGTATCAGTGCTTTGCATTTGGCGACAGCAACTAATCATATTTCTTCATCCCAGTCCTTGCAACTAATGTGGAGTCAGAGCACCAAGACACTAACTCAATCATCACTTGGTCTACAGTGCTGGTAATTGGAAGCCCTTCTTGGTGGGATGGCAATCCTCTTGTGGTCCCACATTATATCATATAATAAAAAGAAACAGTTTAAAAAGTGAAACATGATGCTGAAGTCATGTTTGTCTCTTTTCCTTTCCCTGTAAGCCAAACTCTCTGATTTAGTTTAGAATAGGCTATAAAGAAACATCTCAATAACCATCAAATTTCTCTGGATTTACCTTGATGTGACCAGAAGAAGAATTCGTCCCTAGAGAGAGAAAGACATTGGCATACAATCACAACCACATAATCTTGTTCTTCTCATTCTTAACTATTTGATTATGAAACTGTGTAAATATCTTCTATAAACTGAAATACAAGACTCAGAAATACAAGGATTACCTTGTTGTAACAAATTAACTACTGTCTTTTCACAAAGATAAAATAAGTACAGAGAAAGCATAGTGACATCAGATCCAACACAACCATTGACAGGACTAATGCTTTTCTAGCTTCCCAATAATTTACTTATTTTTTTCCACTGACACCAGATTTTTTTACCTAGCTGACTTTTTCTTTCTCTGACTTAGCAGGTTTTGCTCAGCCCTAGGACTTAGCCCTCTATTTTTAGAATGGCTATTTTCTTATAGAAGAAGTAAGCACTTGAAAGGCCTGCTGCTGCATTTCAACACAAAATTTTGGTGGCAGTGTCTGCAGGTGAGATGATGTCTAGAACCTTCAAAGCTGACCTGTAACACAAGGTACACTGTGGAAATGCAAGAGGTCAGAGTTCATAATTGAAAATCAAAGGCAATGTAGACAGGGAGCTGGTGATTTTATCATGCTGAGCTTAGATCCTGATGACAGGTAGGATTACAGAAGCTTAAGTACTGAACTGACTTGGGTCAGACGATAATAGTTTTCAGGGATTCTTGATAGTTGAAGATTAATAAATGCTAGAGCAGTGGGCACCCTGTATTTGTTACTGCTGTCTGCATTGGAATATGAAGTCATGTGAGTGAGGGCTTGGTGCCTTCTCGACACTCACTGAAAGCTTCTCTGTGCTTGGATTTCACAAGGCCCAATGTTGTACTCCCTTCCTTTGTACTGCCTGTTCCTAAAACATGTAAGAGTTGCCATTTCCTTGGTTTGTTCAAAGTCTCTGTCTACTACCTGCAGGTACAGTGCTGCGTATGGTTGACTGTCTCTGGTGTGCTCTCCTAGCTTCCAGTTGGTCAGGGATTTCTGACCTGGATTGTGCCTAGGCAGTCACTAATGACCTAGTCTTCATTAATTTAGTTTTTGTTTTTAAACTCCTGATCTGGTCAACCTTTACATATTGAATTGCAAAGTGTTCCACAGCTTAGTTGTCCTTTTTACAGGATTTTTTTCTTTGTTTCATTCAAAAATTGAATAATACAAAACAAGGAAACCAGTTCTGGTATTTGTCTACAGAGTCAAATGTATTTTCCTCTATATAAACTGCCACATAAATCTTAGATTCCACTCTTTCAGGCAAATGATGCATAATATTAAAGGTTGATGAGTTCGTAACAGGTGAACAGATAACATTCTAGTGCCAGGTTGCAATTTTTTAAATGAGGAAATCTAGGTGCTTTCATTCTCTGAAATAGTTCCATTGAAACCAATGCTATAAAATACCATGTTAGTAAAAAAATAGAGCGCATGCTTCTCTTCTGTATTTTGTACTGCTCTGTGACTCCAGTCAGTATTTATATAAAGGCAGGAATAGCTTTTACTGCACCTTAAAAAATTTAGATCTCCACATCTGTAAATCCTTTTTCTTCTGTAAGTCTCAAATTTTCAGATTATTTTGTTAAACACTTAACATTTTTCTGCATTTATGGGCAGACTTGAATTTAGTGGGAGAATAAAGAGGGCACCAAAGCAAACAGAGCTTTATTTTTCCACCCAAATCCATTAAGGAAGTTTTCTGTTTTTCTGTTGCAATACCAAGAACTACTGAATCTGCATTGTTGTGCTAGTTTACCTACAGCTTTAGAAATGTATGTTGAAAGCCAGAGAAAAGATAGCATCTGGGATCACAAAGTTTTCTCCTGTTTTGCTTTTCACCATGAGCCTCTTCACTTGTTAAATCATGATGGAGGGAGGAAGGGAGAAAGAGAAGGACAGATCCTTACTCCCTACATGTGCTTGCATTGGAATTACACCTATGCCAGACTACAAAAAGAAAAAGTTAAGGGGTTTGTGTGTCTATTTTTTCCCCCAAAGCCTAAAGGTCACATACTGTGGCAGCCCTGGGAGTTGCGTCTGAGTCTTCCAACCACATATCTTCTGCTTTAATCAGAAGAATATCTTTTATGTCCTCTGGGCTCTCTGTTTCCTAGGTTTAAATAATAAATGAAAATTCATATGAAATCTCAGTGGAATTAATCTTCTAGTACTATAAAAATTGAACCTACTTTCCTTATGTCTCTCTCACAGATGTTTTGAAGTCTAGTCTGTCACTGTTCATGCTTTAATTGCAAGTAGAAATCATGTACTGTTACATACCAAGCAAGATGCTCACTCCTTTTGTTTCTGTTCAGATATTTAAGCTCCAAGACACCTAAACATGTCAAGTTAAAGACAAGCCAGTGCCTAAGTGCTCTGCTGAGTCAGACCTTGGTGGCATTCAAGGATTACCCAAAGTAATGTCATGCCTGACAGTTTATGACTCAACTAGGCACAGCAATGGGAACCCCATGTCCCACTTCTGATCACTCAGGGACCAGACTCCTGTTTGATTACAAAATCATTATCCTTCAACTTTTCTCTTTCTCCTTGGACAGATACATGATCAGAAATTTTCTGGTAGGAAGATAACATTCCTCTTAACCTTATTCCAACTAACAATTTTATTTATAAATTCTGTTCCTGGCAAGTCATAACTGAAGTTGTTCAGTTGAAATATGATGCAATGGAAAGTAGTTTGGACTGATGAGGTAGCTTTAAATGCAAAAGTACTTCAGAAGGACAAAGCATATTTAAAATCCCACTTAAGTACAAGCCAGGAACATCTGTAAGTGCTGAGAGAGAAGAAAAGGAGTAGCTTGGAAGCACTGAGAACTGAGCCTAATGACTGGCCAATTTTACATCAGAAATAGTAAGACATGAAGCCAGTTATGTGGCAAGATTCTAGGACCTACACACACAGAGAAAATGTTCCGATATGCAATTTGCTGTTTTGCTAATAATGCTAAAAGTATTTAAAAAACACTGGGAAAAAAATCCAAAACCAAAACCAAACCAAACCAAAGCAAACAAAAAAAACCCCAACAACAAGAACAACAAAAAACCCCCAAAACAACAAAAAACAAACAAACAAGGCAAAAAAAAAATCCCTGAACCTGGAAAAGTTCACAGTTTCTGTTTTATTTCCCACTGAATTGAATGTAGCAGACATTTTACCTTTTAGGGTATTGACCTGAACATATGTTTACTGGATCATTATTCAGGTTGTGATAATTGTTCTCTGTGAAATTTGTGGTTATGCAAATGTAGTTATTGGCTATGCATGAAGCACTGTCTGCCAATGTTAACTTCAAATCAGGGACAATTTGGTAGTTTGTACACACAAACATGCATATGAATACCACAGGATTCAAGCTGTTGGTATAGAACTACCTGTACTAGTGCTTGTCAGTGTGGATTTTTTAAAGCAAACATGATGAAATGAATGTAAATGTCAAAGCGCAGACTAAGAGAGATTAGGGCAGTTTAAACTAAAAACATATTTCAAAAAGTATCACAATGTTTTTTATCAATTCATGTGTCTTTCACAAAATAAACTAATAAAATACAGGTGTGGTAAAGAATCTAAAATTATTTGCTTTACTTTAAACTCGTTTCTTTTTTTTTGTTTTGAGCCACACAATCTGATAGGAAAATAATTACCTATGTCGACCAAACAAGCAGTTGAATTCACGTTTATCCACTTTTAAGAAGTCTAAATCAACATATGCAGGGTATTCAGGGTTTAAAGGCAGTTCATGCTCTGTGTTGCTACATAAATACATGAAATTCAAGATTTCCCCATATCCCCTTCAACTTTGCCATGAACTAATTGGTCCCATTACAAGCCTTTTAACAGCACTTGAGAGGAGATTTTGATATGTCACATTTCAGAAGTAGACCTTTTCCTTCAGTGCTTTCTCATTCAAGGCTTCTGTGGATGTCACGTCTGTTCAAAGAGGGAGCCTTAACTTATGCAAAATCTGTGTCTATCTGAGGCAAGACATTTGACTTTTATGTTCAAATTCAATACAAAATGGTACAAAGCTGCCTGAGTGTGGCATTAAGATGTCTTACTAGAAATGACAATTGGTAGGCAAGTTATTGGGAAGGCTGGCTCATGTTCTGCTACCTCGCACTCAGCAGAACTTGAGGAAAGAGTGCCTTTTGAGATAAGTGGTACCAAATAAGCCCGTATTTGACAGAAAACTTGATGCGAAAGACTGGTCAAAATTATCTCTAATTTAATTTTTATTTTAACCTTTTAAATGGCAATACCTTCTCTGCAATTTGATAACTACATGAATCAACAGTCGAGCCTGTGAACTCCCTTTTGAAGGGAGGATCCTTACAGTACTCAGAGAGTACTAGGCTGAATATGGACAAAGAGATCCAAATATCCTTCATATCTCATTATTGGAACCTTCCACCCATTATCATGTACATTACCCTCTTATCTGCTTTCTCACAGTTGTGAGTATATGGAACTATATTTTGAATACTTTACTGACTTTTTTCAAAAGGAGGTCAGATTTCATATTCACATACGCATGTTATTTAGCCTAAAATTTGTAGAGGTTTTTTTAGGTTCATAATTTTCATATTTTTCATTATACACTTCCTAAACTGTCTGTTTTCCACTTTGATTTTCCTTTTCAGGAAGAAAATTATGGTAGTTATAATGAAATATATATTTTAACATAATCAGTAGAACCATAGGCAGATTCTTGTGAATGCTAGCAGAGACTAAGTGGTCAAATTCTTCCTTTCATGCATTTGTTAGGCGAGCTGCATTGCTACCTAACTTCATACAGTGGCCAACTGTTGTGATTGCTCAGCCTTAAAACTGACTCTTGATTTAAAACACTTTCATTTTCACTTGGTTCCAGGAAGGAGCATGCTCAAAAACTGTGTCTGTTTTAAACAGTATAGAAAAATGGATAATACAGTTTATTGGTTGAGGATTTTTTTGACAGTGCCTGACACATGACACTTCTGAAATCATTTGAGCAAGTTGTCGCAAGAAAGAATGCTGATCTGGAAAGTCTTTTTCTTTTAAGCTGCAAATTGTCTAGATTGATAACAATGGATACAAAGTAAAACCATGCTATTTCTTAAAAAGAAATGATCCTGAGAAGATCACAGCATTACTTGAGACAATATCTTGTGTTTCAATGGATAGACAAAATCAGACAGGTCAGCTTTGATCAGTGATGGCGTGAAACAAGTGCATAAAAGATTATGGAAACCTTTTCTCCTTGGTCTCTTCCAGAGGTGAACACTGACAAGATGTGATCTAGCCATGCTCAATTTTATGATGTAAGTCCCAGTTGTTGATATTTTTGTTTGCGTCTTCACGCGGAAAAGGGTGGTAGGTGAGTGTCACTAGATATTAACAATGAAGGAGAAGAGAACCAATTTTTGCCTTCTTGATTATAGGATTCAACCTTGAAAAGTCTTAGAAAAAAACAAATGAATTTGAAAGCCAGAACTCCAGGGAGACCATCAGGCCCCAATGGCACACTGACATTTTCAGGGAGAGAGAAGAGAGCACTACTCGAGGAAACTTATTTAGCATAATTTGGAAGATCACTGATCAAGAAGAGAATAGGATGTTTATCTATTCCTTGACCATCTATTTACTGATTATTAAAACTAGGATGTAATAGCCTTTAATTCTCTGCATGTTACACACTCAAACACTGATAAATGATGTGACATTTTGAGCTGGTGCTGAGTCCTTCATAATATAACAGACCTTTGAGTTCTTGGGGCAGTGTTCTTCCAGGTGTCTCTTTGATTATCTTTCTATCACTGTCTAAGTTGACAGAGCTGCAAATGTTATTGCTAGTCATAAAATTATCCAACCACAATGCCTGTCTACATGACCTACAGTGGCTGTGAATACCACAAATTGATTATGTACTGCATAAAGAAGACTTATCCTTTCATTTCTTCTAACTTTATTACCCTTAATTTAATTAACTGTTGCTACACGCTACAGGTTAAAAAGAAAGGCTAATATGTTCCTATTGTATAGCTTCAAATTTAGAGCATCTCTGATAAGTCTTCTTTTGCTCCTAACCTTTTCAGACAAAAAAGAGTGCCGCCTAATAAGTCTCTTTCTCTATGTACTCAATCTTTTTCTTATTTCTACCTCAATCTTTCTTCCATCTCCTTCTCCTCCCTTCTTATTCTTCCCATTTTCTGGCTATGTTATTCTTCTATCTGTAGACAGTTTTCTGTCTGATATGTAAGCATATTGGCTATTCCCAATAAAAATTAGAGACCTATGTTCAAGTGCGTCCTTAATGATAGAGACTCTTCCTGGTGATTTAATAGTGTTTTTCAGAATTGTTTCCACATGAGGCTAAGTAATAATCCTTGAAATGTTCTTGTTCATAATAACAGCACCTATGCCATTTAAGCACAAAAGAGACAGTAAGATCTCCTGCATATCTTATGACAAAACTGAGGAACAATGCCAGTATGGGAGTTACTACTACATTTCATCTATAGAAGGAAAAGAACAGTAAAATTCCATTATCATACTAATTGGTTGATCTGGATCTATTCAACCAGATTACTGACTATGGCTATATCTATACTTGTGCCTTGAAAAAATGAATAAGCGGCAATATCTTCAAGGTCACTACATGAGGTGCCCTGTGGCAATGAATTTTGTATCACCTTGTGAATGGAAGATGTCATAAAGGGCAGGACTGGAGATCTCTGCTTAACGGTGCAGATGTAGGAAACCGGCCCTAAGATCCTTCTCTGCCTAAGCATACCTCTCCCCTTCTACAGCCACTGTCTCAGCCTATGACAGTCTATGATCTAACTCCTGAAAATGCGTACCCTTGAGGTATACTTTTTCTGGGAGGTTCTCTATAAAAGATAAAATAGAAAAAGAGATTTTCTGTAAAGAGATATTATTACCTCAGTATCTATAGTACTCCTACAGTGCTTTCTATTCTCAGGACCAGTGCAGAGGTAATGTTATCCATTCATCGCAGATACTCAAAGTCTTGAAGGGATCTGCTCTACCTCAGTATTTCTTAGCATCAGAACATCGCAGCTGCCTACTTACTGGCATTGCATTATTTTCCTTTTCTGTATAAAGTGTGTTTTAGTCATGAGCAGAGTGCATTAAAATATACTTTGCTGCATTTTCTGTGATTGTAGAGAAGCTAAGATTTTATTACTGCATATTGTTTATCAACAAGTTTTTCCTCTCCCGTTAAGAACAAGTCATTCCTGATTCATGGGAAATAGCGCCACGTACCGTATCTCCAAACCAGTTTCTCCAGCACTTAATGGGGCTTAAAGGGTTCACAGAACTGACCTAGTCAAAAACTGAATTAACCTCTGAAGAATACAAAAACTGAGCATAGTGGGATATAGGCCTAGGCTGTTTAGCAGCTAATGATGTCTTCCTGGGTGGATTTTATGTGCAGCCAGTGATCACAGAATCACAGAATCGCAGAAATATTTAGGTTGGAAAGGACCTCTGAGATCATCAAGTCCAGCCTTTGACTGATCATGACTGTCAAGTAGATCATGGCACTAAGTGTCACATGCAGTTTTTTCTTGAAAGCCTCCAGGGACGGTGAATCCACCACGTCTCTGGGCAGTCCATGTCAATGTTTAACTACCATTTCCATGAAGAAATTCCTCCTGATGTCCAGTCTGAACCTTCCCTGGCACAGCTTGAGACCATTTCCTCTCATCCAGTTCCTAGTTACATGGGAGAAGAGGCTGACCCCCACTTTGCTACAACCTCCTTTCAGGTAGTTATAGAGATGGACAAAGTCATGCTGAACTTCCTTTTGTCCAGGCTAAATGACCCCAGCTCCCTCAGGCGCTCATCATAAGACTCACTCTCTAAACCCTTCACAAGCTTTGTTGCCCTCTTCTGCAACCTTGATGTTTTTCTTGTAGTGAGGGAAGCAGAGCTGGACACAGTACTTGAGGTGCAGCCTCACCAGTGTTGAGTACGAGGAGACAATCACTTCCCTGGTCCAGCTGGCCACAGTATTTCTAGTACAAGCCAGGAGGCCACTGGCATTCTTGGCCACTTGGGCACACTTCCAGCTCATGTTCAGCCACTGTCAACCAGCACTCTTAGGTCCTTTTCAGCTGGGCAGGTCCTTTAAGCGACTCTTCCCCCAGCCTGTAGTGACACATGGAGTTGTTGTGACACAAGTGCAGGACCCGGCATTTGGCCTTGTTGAACCTCACACCATTAGTCTTGGCCCATTGATCCTGCCTGAGGATGTTAAATCAGTAAAAAATTATTGAAATAATGGAGTACAAGGTAATGTGAAACTCACTTCACAACTGTCATGAACAGATGCATATGGGGTCATATTGAGATGTGTTGGCATAGCTGAACTGCGCTAATTCCTTTGGGTTCACTGTCAGTGGCAGATTCCTTACACAGAGCCATCTGTAATTAGACTCCAGTATAATGGAGCTGCATTAATTGCCTGTTTCTTATGAAGATGCGAATTCAGATATGAACCCTGAACATGAATTAGTTGTCCTCTAGGAAAGCCCTCTCAAAAGTTTTCAGATGAGGAGCCTCTAAGATCCTTGCTGAATCCAGCTGTTCTGAGATTAACCAGAAGAAAGAACAATATATCTTCAGACTTCAATTCCCTCTCTTGTCCATTTGGATGCTGGGCATACAAAAATGCCTTCAAGGTAAGGATTGCAATTACAGAGTAAGTAAGCTCCAGTGTACATCATATTCAGGGAACGCTGCAAAATTTTAAGTAGTAGAAGTTCAAAATCAAAGTTATTATTCCATCATTATCCACACTATAATGTTCCCTTGCCAACAATAACACAAGATATTTTAAAAGACTATGCCTAGAGTAATATAAACAGGACACTCTTTTTATGCATATATAAAAGTGAAATCTACAGAAAGGAATTAAATAGCAACAGTAATATACACTTGAATCACACTCTGTCTTTCATAATAATTTAAGAAGTTTATTTCAAAGGTGGCTTGTGGAACTGAGAAGTAACAATGAGACTGTTCAGTGAAATTTAGGCTGAACGTATTGGTTTTTTTCACGTAAACTTTTAGAAGTTCAAATCACAGAAGAACCTTCCTAGTTATATACAAAACATGCCAGTTAAGTATTAGATGCTTGTCTGTTGTATTGGTTAAGAATTTTACCTTTTTCCTCTTTTTACAGATTGGCATGACCCACTAGCCTGCCCCCACTTTTCAGAGGTAATTGTGTTGTTGGAGAAATATTTATGGATATATATGGTGTACCACATGTGAAGTAGTTATGCAAAGGATTTCTGGACATATACGGATATTCACTATTTTTTAAAAAAGTATTTAGTTTGGTGATGACATAGATTTTGACAGTTACTAAGGTGGGGGCAGTTCAGTTTGGCATGAGGAACTCTCATTAGGATGATGGGCAATAGAAGACAAGGGATGGCTTAATTTTCAGGGAACTATTTAAATGAACATTTTGGCCCTCCAGTCTGACAGATGCATGCTTAAGAGAGGAAGAAATGAATTATTTATAATAATCTCAATCATACTAAGAGAAATAGCAAAAGAAACAGGATCTAAAAAGTGCTGCACAGTGAAAAAGAAAGCCAAAAGGAGGAATGCAGTGTGTGTCTTGATACAGGCAATTACATCCCAACGATATTTGGGAGGTAGCAGCATGACAAATTGTATTCATCATGTGTTATTAATTGCTTCTCCTGTCCTAAGTTCACTAATTCATCTCAGCCATGACCACTTTCAACATTTCAAAACCTTTCCAGGGCCATGTAGAGAGGCAATATTAGCAGTAAAATCAAAACCAACACCCAAAATCTCAATTTTATTTCAGTTAAGATGGTAAGAATTGTGGGTCCAGCACTATTTTGAGCTCTCAGGAAAGTGGGTAGCGGACAACAGAAAGTTAGATACGTCAATAAGAGAAGTAAAGTGTTTCCCTGAATCTGAGAGGGAAGAAAGTAAGGCAATTTAGCCATAGTTTAGCGAAATACAAGTTGTTTGGGCAGTTCTTCAGACAAGGGCTGAGTTGGACAAGAAACTCCTTTCTGCGATTCTATAGCTTTTTGCCACTTTTGGTCTCAAAGTTTTATGGTTTAGCTGTAGGAGTCCATAAATGCTGTCTTCATTCAACAAACTTGCATTGCAAAAGTCAAATTACAACTCTCC
This sequence comes from Lepidothrix coronata, assembly GCF_001604755.1. NCBI lineage: Eukaryota > Metazoa > Chordata > Aves > Passeriformes > Pipridae > Lepidothrix > Lepidothrix coronata. The sequence goes on from NW_016690227.1 coordinate 2,463,025, forward strand.
TTACTCATTGTGGATTCAGGAAATCAGATTCCAAGCTGCATTTCATAGAGCTCACTTCTCAGTGGCTGGGCTTACCAACCATATGCACTGTATCATATGCAGTTTGTCATACTGGAACCAACAGTAAGTGTTTTGTGCTTGAACTTCTAAATTATTTTGTTGGAATTGCTGAAACACTGTTGACAGTGGTACTTTTGTGGAGTCTTTAATCTTCTTCATAGGTAGGGTCAGAATCTTCCTTCTTGTACAGATCTGTGCCTTGGCTACTCCCAAACCTGTTCTGAGCACAGGTTCTCAGGCCAGAGGAGTCTGAAATATAGACAAGTTTTTTGTGGAAAAGATGTTTGCACCTCTCCACTACCCATGAGCAAGGGCCAGAAAAATGCCTTAGTTAGTCAGATTGCAGCAAGGATTACGGATGGAGCTCGTACAACTCAGCACTTCAGTTTGCTATTTGGATTAAAAATTTTGAATTAAGCCAGTTTTGGGGATCTAGCTTCATGTATCAACACTCATCTTCAAAACACATATGTGCTTCCCGTTAAAGCTGGCTTATTTTCAAATGGGATGCAACTGAATCGGTACAATGAACCGATGTTCAGCGAGTCCCTGGATAAGACACCTGGCTCTAGCTAGCACGAGGGAAAAGTCTTGTGGTATACTAGCACATACGGGAAGGACCTCTCCTGCAATGTCCATCCCTCATGGATGTGGCAGTAGCAGAAGGAATGACATCCTAGACCTGTAGAATAATTGAAGAAGGACAATAAGGTTACTTTTCAGCCTCCTTAGCAGTCCCCTATCTTAGCAGCCTGTTATCCTGGACAGTGATCTGCTTGCCTTAGTCAAGAATCAGACTGCCTCTGTAATCTGCCTGCAATTTGGACAATCTGCCTTTGGCTTGGTAAAGCATTTAAAATGTGGAACTAGTACTGAATATTTGAGCAGTGTTTTCATGACTTTTGGGAACTCACCAGGTTGCTAAAAGTAAGGATGTGGTTTTATCCTTTGATGGAGCAGAGCCACAACAGTAGACTGTAAAATAATTTGAAAATAAAATTAAAAACAATTTCATCCACATAAAATGTTCCTAAATACACACTAACACTAGAATTGGACCCAGACCAAAATGTTGTCTCTGAATAACTTAAAGAGTTATTTGAAAAGGCAGATTCAAACTAAATAGGAAAGCACATAAGTAGTCACAAACTAAAGGAATTTTCATTTCTGTAATTTGAAGCAGAAGGTCAGATTAGCATAAATAGAATTCAGGAGAGGTCTTTTCATTAAGGATTTTAAACACACAGATCAACTTCTTATCCATGCAAGAGTAAGTTGTGTAGCATGTTTGCAACTTCCAATATTATTTATTACATTTGCAGCTCCCATTTATATCCAAGTATTTTTTTTTTGATATATGAAATGGGGAGAAATATATTTACATTACAAAGAAAAACCTATTAAGTCTCCTTAACAGCACATATCCTTCTTTAGTAAGTAGACCCTAAATTGTCACGTACCCTTTCTTTAGTAAGTACAGACCCTGTCCTGTCATGTTCCTTAGTAAAGGAGTAAATATTGTTTCAATAATTTTTAACTATGAAGTTCTGATATTGGTGAGTTTTGAACATTGAACAAGTCCAAACTGGAAAATTAATTTTGGAATTGCATATCATTCCCTTTGAGGCTGCCACATCTTTATCTGAGAAAAGGACTGTGGTTTTTTATTGTTGAAATTTAGCAATATTTTTATTGCAAAAATTACGGTTTTGAACTTTAATTCACAGATAGGATATGTAATTTATTGTGTGCAGCAGATCACTATGCTTCAAGAAGTTACTTGTAGCCTAAGTATCCAGCATGACTTGATTTGATTCCAAAACAAAAAGGAAAAATCATTGCAATCCTGCCCTCCCTTCTTGCTGTCCCACTCAAATAACAATTTACAGTCAAGTCTTTATTATTCCAGTCACTTAATTCCCCATAGGAATTAAAGAATACAATAGAAAAAGGAAGTTTAGAAGCAAAGTTATTTGTTTGAATTAGACACATATCTAGATCACTTAGGTTGGATTTCCTGAATCTTATGCCAACTGCCATTAGGAAACAAATAAAAAGAATAGGCCAAGCACTCAGCATAACTTAAAAAGCCAAATAAAATTGTAAGTGAAAAGGAAATAGAACTGCTATAAAACACATGTTAAGGAAATGTACTTTGGCAGTCCCAAGGGCCAAATATCCCCCAACAAACACACTCCCAGAAACCAAAAACAGAAACCACGAGCAAACAAAACAAAGCAAAACCCAAGCCCACAACTTCCCACAGATGGCAAGCTAGCCGTTATGTCAAAATATGCTGTTTCTACAAACTGCAGGCACCACATAATAAGAAGCCCATAAAATCACTGAAGCATAACATTTATGCAGTTCTACAATTATAAATAACCTTAGCAAGATTGTTTGTTTCATTCAGTGTCGTAGCAGCATAATCAGTCAATAGGAGAAAACTTACACAGATTTATTCAGACTAAGGAGAGAGAGGACAATCCAGCACTGAATGTCTAATTAAGATTTTTCAGAAAAATATGATGAGACTTCAAATGTATTTTTATGCTACCTTATATAACACAATTATTATTCAGGAAAAACTAAGAGAAGTACAAAAGGATGTTTTCTGATACAGAAAGTATATTTTAAAAATGAATAAACTCTGAAAGATTAAGCAAAAGCAGGGCACATTTATTAAGGTAGTTAAATATTCATTTGTGCTAAGTGTATTATAGGCATGCACAAATGCTGAAGAGATGAACAAAAGACCTTGAAAAAACCTCACTTTCTTGAAATCTTAGCACAAGAGTAGAAAATCTTCCATGGTATTCCATCTACTTTTGAGCTTTTTCATCTAAGGTAAGAGATTTAGTTACATTTGTACATTGTATCGAAGATGGCTTACCAAGAAATGACACCAGAATGACCCTGTACTACCATGTTCTGTCCTTGACGTTTTTGAGTCAAGACCATTATCCTTGACTTTCCCTAATCTAAAGAAAGCTAAGTAGCAATGTATTTCTACTTAGTATATGTTTATCACATCCCATATAGGAATTTTATGTTTTCCCTAAATAGACCTATGTGTAACCCAGTCTGGAGTGGATTTTTTTTCCCTAAAAATGAAGACAGCTTGGTAGAGTGAGGAGTTGGCATGACAGAAACTGAATGTTAGCACCAATAATTATAATTGAAAGGTGTTACTTTGATGACAGTTATCTACTTTCAAGGAGGACAAATCAATTCTGTGACCAGCTGTTTCATTCTGAAACATGGTCCTGCTATTTTTAGTTACATTTGGATGCTGGAGCATGTAAACTGTAAGCCAGTCTCAGTTCTACCAAAGGAGACAGAGATACTTTTAAAAAGTCTTTTAGCAATGAGGAATACAGATGAGGATTTTCAACAGTAAGACAGTGCCTCTAGGGAACACCTCTCTACATTGTTACTTTTAACATTACTCAAATGAAAACTCTTTCCGGATGTTTCATTTTAGTTCAGGGTAAATTTCTTGAATAATTTGGACCAGTGTCAACAACTTCCATTCTCCATTCTGTTTGCAAGAGTGCAATCAAAACACTGATATTTTCACTGGAGTGCAGAATGAGCACATGTAGCCTTTGCCTATTTTCATAGCATGCTTTTTAAAGGGAAGTAGTACATAGGCAAAAAAAATATGCTTTCATTCCTTCCATGGGGCTTATAACACTCATAATTGCAAGTTACATAATTATACGTGAACACACATTTCAAGAAGTTCTAAGAGTGCCTTTGAAAAAATGTGTGCACCTTGGATCTTCATTAATATATTAACACTACAGTTCTCAGAAGGAAATGTATGTTCAGTTTCTATATATTCCCAGTTGGGAGAAGAATATGCATAACTCATGCAAATAAACAGAAGAGGGCAAATTACATGTATATATGCATTCTTTTAATAGTGTATTTTTATTAGGAATATATAACTTTTTATTTGTTTGTCTAAACACATAGATTAATAATAAGAAATTTTAATAAAGCCCAAAAGCATAGAAAGGGATTTTCATAATAACTTTCCATAGGAGTTGTACTCCAAAGTATTTAAATAGGTAAACTTGCACTGAATTAAATTCCTTCGATTTTCATTGAAGCTTGATGTTTTAGATACTTTTGAAAACACCAAGAAACATCACCTCTACTACACTATTCCCTTGAATTAATATATAATATGCTTAACGTCATATTCTTAGCCCACTTTGAAGCTGCCCCTATTTGTAATGCCATGCACAAAAAAAAATTATCCATTGTGTCTTTTATATATGCTCTTAAAGATGTAGATTTTGTATGGATGACCAAAACTTTCAGATGCTTTAATGAAAAAAAGGAACATGTTGGTTAGTAAATGTTCTATACCTATTCATAGTCATTTTTGACAGGCTGAAGTATTCTCAGAGATTCTCAGAGGTCTGCTTTAATACTACTCAGGTTTCAATTACTTCGTTTGGCTGGGAGGCCTTTATAAAACCTGAAAATGTTGAGTACTTACAATGTTTCAATGAATTTACTGTTAAGATCTGACTATTGAAAGATGCCTCTACCCAAGTTAAGCTGCAAATGAGACCATATGCTGAAGTCAATAGCACGGATTTTATTTAACAATAAAATGTGAGATTGAGAGATGAAAAGAAATAGAAAAGAGAGGAGAGATTAAGCAGAAGATAGTCACCACCTGTGGATTCAGCAGCGTCCCATTGGTACTTTACCCTGAGCTTCTTTTTGGTGGGGGTTCCTCAGGTTGTTCAGAACTATAAATACTGTTTATACATTTTTGCAAACAAAGGAATTGGTGCTCATTGGCTACACAGTTGTCTTATTTTGTTAGTTAAATAATTCCCTTAATTCTAATGCTAATTAGTCCACATACTCAGTCCTTCTTGTCTTTTGAGTCAGTGGGTTTCTTGAGTTGGTGGGTTGTGGTTGGGGGTCTCCATCTTCCCTCTGCCAGAATTACCTTTTACCCAGTCCAAGCTGATTTCAGCACTGTTGCCAAGTTGGCTTTCCTTGTGGCCCATTATCCATTATGCATTCTTCTCCCCCAGCTTTGTTAACATCCCCCTGATAACACTCAGACAATAGTACTACCTTTACCTTATCTCAAGTTCCCATTGCAGTGGCTTAACTTACAGTCCAAGTTCCAGGTATCCACAGAGGCATAGTCAGGGGAGGGGCTTTGCTGGTCAGAGATGCCACCTGTCCCATAACTTGGGCTGATATTTGTTTGACCAGTCATATGCATACAGTTACTTCTTTACACAGTTTGCTGTAGTGGGAATTTTTATCTGGATGCATCACCCAATATGTGCTGGCCAGACCTTGCCTCCTCCAGTCCTGGAATTAGCGGCATCCTGCGGCTCCATTCTGTGCTTATCTCACGGCAAAGTCCTTCTGTGGTCTTAACCATTGAGACAGGCAACTGCGCTCTTTAAGTCCTTACAATTGACAAATTTGGTATTCCAGGAATATGGAAAGCCAGTGAAGAGGAGTGGGAAAGAGAAAAATGGAATTTGATATACCCACGTTTTTCTATACATTATAACTATTAATTCTAACTGAATAATTCAAGTCAAATCTGTAGATTTCTAAAGCAGAAAGTTACTTGAAGTGAGTGTATAATTTCTTTAAACTACTTGGAGTAGTCCACCTTAATTTTTTCTTCTCCATTCAAAATTGCTGCATAAAATAAAAATTCAAGATCACCAAGCTCAGTAGTTTTTTTCCATTTATAAAAAACCTTTCATGTCGTGTCATTTGAATATTAACTTTATTAGTGCATTTCTGCTATTTTCTGCTTCTTCTTACTAATGGATGCAGACCTTATTTGTGTGAAAAAAAGATAAATGGCTCAGGCCAAGGGCATTGGACTCTGGTCCTTAGTGGATTTTGGTCTGTTGCCCAGGACTGGAAATGGATTACCTGAGCAGTGTGGAAAACATTCCCAATTAATACAGTGCATAAAGTTTCACTGCAGCAATAAGATGCACTGCAAATTCACCAATCTACTTTAGAAACATCTTATTATTTCAAGGGAAGTAATTACCTATGTCATTATTTTCTTTTAACATACATGGGGTTTTTTGTATAAAAAATATTAAAAACTTACAATTTTATGAAAAATGTCAGTAATGAAGGATAAGTATATATTCATTTCCCTGACATGGCAGCAGTTTCATCCCTCCAGGGGAAAAAAAATAATAAACAAAAACACGTGCCAGAAAGACCTTTTAATTTAATTCATCTCTTAAGAAATGTGAGTTGCTCTGGGAAATCTGGACAAATAATTAAAATTTTAAAAAAAGAAACCTGCAAGCCAGTATTTTGTTTAATAGCTTCATGTGGCTCAGAAAACTGAAACTCTGTTTAGACAGCATTGCATTTCAGGAGGTACTTTTTCCAAAATCTGTGTCTGTGATCAGACTGTGGTATCATCTTGATACCAAGGATTGCTGTTTACATTGCATAGCACTGTCATCTCCAGGATGCCTTATCTGCTGAAAAACCTTGTTGATTCCAGTTGGAATGCAGGAAGGATGGCCTACTAGCCAAAAATATGATCTCTGCCTCACCATTTAGTCATTTATGTTATGTGGGAGCTAGACACATACAGATTCTTTTCAGCTCAATTTGGTGTTTTCTTTTGCATCTCCGTTTCTTAATTATATGACTATTTTGGTGAAGACTAGCTGTGCTTCATTAATATTAACACAAAAAGTTATCATACTTGAGATATTCTAGAAATATAAAATACATAAACATGAGGATTGAAAGATTAGAAGTTTAGTTACTGCATTAGCTATATGCAGTTACTATTTGTTTGGTTTTCTTCCTCCTTTTTAACTTTTAATAAGAAGAATATTTAAAAAAACTAGACCATTCTACTCTGTGGGTAAACTCAAATAATTACTGATAGTATTTTAGTCGTGTATTCCATTGAAAGAAAGACCTTCTAAAACAATTACCACATGCTCTAAAGTCTTTATCACCATATCTATTTCATGGCACTTTTACACTGAAAACCAAAATTAATTCTGGATTTCTTCCAGTCTAATTTTCCAGTAAGTGGCAAACAGTATGTGCCTTTGAGCTTCAGTGAAAAGTGTCTGAATAGGAACCAATGCAAGTCATCACTAAGACAAACATTGCCAATGCTCTTCATGTGTTCCAAGAGATAAGATGTCGCTGTTCTGCTTTTTGTTTTAGGGACTCATGTTAGATTATGAATAAAAAAATTATGCATTTTTAGTAATTTCTTCTTCATCATCATCTTCTTCTTCTTCTGAAAAACTTGGGGAAAACTAAATTCTCAGCATATATTCCTCTGTTTATAGACTTCAACTCCATTGAACAGCACAAATAAATTCCTGTATATCTGATTTCTATCACTCTTAATGCTTATTAGTCCAGTAGCTATCCCATTACTCTCCCTCCATTGTATTTTTTTGTTTATTTCTAAAAAATCACATAGAAATGTGGGACAAAAGCTTTACAACCAAAGAAATTTTTAAAAAATATTCAATTCCTAAAATGCATGAACTAGTGAAGACCAAAACATTGAGGGGAGGAGGGTGTGGAGAGTTGATTTTCTAATGCTAAACCTATTTAAACAATAATGTTGCTCATATATATGTCAAAAGATAGTGGATCACTCTGTTAGGAAGATTACATTCAATACTAACTGTATTTGTATTTGACAAATATTTACGACTGTTGTTGGTCTCTGTGGAGAATATATTCCTACCCAAACAAGAAGGAACAAACACAGTAGACTATAATAACCATCTTACAATGTGACACAGTATTTTACAGTTAAACAGCTTCATAATGTGCGTAAGATTTTTACTGATTTTGGTATCTAATTTCCATTAAAATAAAATGTAGAGTTAAACAACTGTAGTCTGGATAATCATAGCAATGTTGTGCACTTCTTTGTACACTACAGAAATGTTTAGTTTCTTAAATTTCAAAGTAATTTCTCCCATGCTAAATTTAGGCACATACAGAAATCCTAGTGTGTTTGAGCCCCAAATAAGTTGTATGGTTTTCAAATGCTTCGAGGACTCTTTGGGTTAAATTAAGGAAGGTGTATGTATAACACTTTGAAAAATACCAATGCTTCATCATTATGGTATGTATCCCATTACTGTTTCAAACAGATTGAACTATCATATAAACTATGACTATTGAAAACAAATTTTTGTTTTAAATAAAATCAGAATAAAGGAGAGTTCATCAACAGTGAAAGTGGAATGGTAAAATTTGTAAAGATGGATGCTTCCAAAGCTCACATACAATTGGATATATTTCAGCAGGAATGTGACTGTGATTTGCAAGTAAATGAGGTTTGTAGTGAGGTGATAACCATTGTTTTTGATTTAATGGGCAAAATGTGCTGGATTTGTCTGAGGTAGTGTCAAATTTCTTTACAGTGTCTAGTATGGGGATATGTTTTGGATATGTGCTGAACACAGGGTTGATAACAGAGAGATGCTTTTGTTACAGCTGAACAGTGCTTACACAGAGCCAAGGCTTTTCTGCTTTTTGTACTGCCACACTAGTGAGGAAATTGAGATTGGTTGGGAGGAGACACAGCCATGACAGATGACACAAAACCAAAGGCATATTCCATACCATACAACATCATGCTCAATATACAAAGTGGGAGGAAGAAGAAGGAAGGAAAAGATGTTTGGAGTGATGATGTTTGTCTTCCCAAGTAACTGTTACATACAATGAGGCCCTGCTCTCCTGGGCATGGCTCAACACCTGCCCATGGGAAGCAATGAGTTAATTTCTTGCTTTGCCTTGCTTGTGTGAGTGGGTTTTGTGTTCCCTCTTAAGCTGTCTTTATCTCCAACTCTTGTTCTACCACTAGTTACCTGGGAGAAGAGGTTGACACCTACCTTGCTACAGCCTCCTTTCAGGTAGTTGTAGAGAGCAATGAGGTCACATCTGAGCCTTCTTTTCTCTGGACTAAACAACCCCAGCTCCCTCAGACATTCTTCACAGGACTTGTGCTCCAGATAATTTATCAGCTCCATTGTCCTTCTCTGAACTCGCTCCAGCACCTCAATGTTTTCCTTGAGGTGTCCTGGACATAGGACTTAAGGTGTGGCCTCGCCAATGCGAAGTACAGAGGGACAATCACTTCCCCTGATGGACACATTATTTTTAGTACAAGCCAGGATGCCACTGGCCTTTTTGGCCACCTTGGCACACTTCTAGCTCATGTTCAGCAGCTGTTGATTGACCAGCACCCACAGGTCCTTTTCCACTAGGCTGCTTTCCAGCCACTCTGCCCCCAGCCTGTAGCAATGCATGGAGTTGTTGTGACCAAAGTTCAGGACCCAGCACCTGGCCTTGTTGAACCTCATACCACTGGTCTAGGCCCATTTATCCAACCTGTCCAGATCCTTCTACAGAGCCTTTGCACCCTCCAGCAGATCAACACTCTCACTCTACTTGGCATTGTGCATGCATTTACTAAGGGTATACTCAGTCCCTTCATACAGATCACCAATAAAGATATTAAACAGGACTGGGCCCAACACTGATCCCTGGGGAACACTTCCAGTCACCAGATGCCAACTGAATGCAGCACCATTCACCACCACTGGCCCAGCCATCGAGCCATTTTGTAACCCAGCAAAGAGTGCACCTGTTCAAGTTGTGCACCTGTAGGCTGCCAGCTTTTCCAGGACTGTGTCATGGGAGACAATATCAAAGGCTTTGGTGAACTCCAAGTAGACAACATCCACAGCCTTTCCCACACCCATTAATCAGGTCACCTGGTCATAAAAAGAGATCAGATTGGTCAGGCATGACCTACCCTTCCTAAACCCATGCTGGCTGGGCCTGATCTCTTGGTTGCCCTGGATGTGCCACGTGATTGCACTCAACTCCATAACCTTGCTAGGTACCAAAGTCAGGCTGACAACCCTGTAGTTACTCAGATCCTCCTTCTGGCCCTTCTTGTGGATGGGTGTCAAAACAACCAGCCTCCAGTCATCTGGGACCTCCCTGGTTAACCAGAACTGATGATAAGTGATGAGGAGCAGCTTTGTGAAGTCTTCCACCATGTCCCTCAGTACCCTTGAATGAATACCATCTGGTCCCATAAACTTGTAAGTGACACAGAAGGTCACTAACTACTTCCTTCTGGATTGCAAGGGATCTATTCTGCTCCCTGTCCCCATCTACAAGCTGAGGGGGCTAGTTGCCCTAAGAATTACTGGTCTTACTGTTAAAGACTGTGTCCTTCTGATGCATCACATCCTTCTGATGTGCTACATCCTGTTTGTTCACCCTTTGTCACTGTGCCCTCTGGAGCCTTGGAACCATATGGTTGCCTGGTGCTCCCGGCAACGGCCCCTCCTCATCTGACTGGCTCACAAGATCTTCTGGGTTCTGAAGGGGCTCTGGGCTGCTGCTCAGGTGCTGTACGGTTCAATCTAAAGCTCACCTCTGGACTTACCTCAGTCTCCTGTGCTGCCACTGTTGCTGCTGTTTTGCCTCAATCTGTTCTGAATGGGATCGTGAATAGGTATAAGAAAATAATTTCTTTAATTAGTAATTGACATGTAGGTAACTTTGAAAATTTGCTATATAAAAATCATGTTTAAATATGAGATACCCTTGAAACCCTAATCTCATTCAGGAATATGCAGAAATAGTATTTTATCATTTTGCAATGTTTTGAAACAAACGCATCTCAGCTACTGTAGAAGGTGCTCTGAGGAAGCCTGTTTGACTTTGTTTTGTGATAGAGTCAGACTGTACATGCACAAAAGTCTACCACCCTCTCGTTCATCCTGCACTGTCACTGCCACATCCTCTTGAAGTTTGTTGTTTAATGGGTTTTGCTGAATGAGGTGCTTCTGTGATCACTTTCTAATCTATTTCAAACAAAAAGTGCCAGGTTAGCAAAGATCACCCTTGAGACTGTTTAAATTATTCTGGCTTCTTTTGTCCCAAATGGAGCAATCACTTGAAAATACTCAAAAGGATAGAAAATTTTGAGAAGAAAGCAGTTATAAATAACTGAGAGATGGATGGCAATGCTAACCATTTCTCTAATACCATTTCAACTGGAAGTTGATGTGTGTCCAGCTTCAGGCTATAAAGAATAAATAATAAGTTGATCTGTTACTAAGACTCTTGATTTCTCTGTCATTGAGAGGTTTAGAATCTAATAGATGAAGTTAACAAAGACAGATGTTCTGAACAGACTCTGAAATGTTCTTACATCAAAGACGTGAAAGGTATCTGGGCCTACTATCCCAAACAGAAACAGGAGAAAACTTGTGGGAAACACCTCCAGTCAGGACTGGAGGAATAATGATTTCACAGAGGGTATTAGGAGGAAACAAAGCATTCATATGGAATTTGATAGAGAATTTGCCATCAAAAAAGCTCTTTCTTGGAACACAGAATCTTTATGGATAAGGTGAGAATTGGCAAAAGTCAAGTTCAGATCAATGTTCTTACCTAAAGCTAACAACTAAAAGCACAGTAAAAAGGAGCAAAGAGTAGCAATCTAAATAGGACTCAAAACTTAAGTTGTCCTTAGGCTTCAGTACTAGTGATGATGCTGAACACAGGGGCAAATGTGCAGTGACAGATGGAAAGGATGAAACTGCAATGTGGAAAAACAGTAGAAGCAGAACTCAGATAATTAACATTGTGAAATCATGGTAAATTTAATAATCTCGACCTACAATATTGTAAGAACTCTGGTACATGAAATCTAATTTACAAGCATTTTAGACCAGTCATACACATAGAAAATGGGGCATGTTGTATTTCTATTAAGGACTTGTGATTTATAAATGGAAGAAAAAAAGCAGGATAAGAAGTGTCGAAGGAAAACTGCTGATATATTTCCATAACTTTCCCAAGGCTAAAAAATACAGGCACCCCCTGTATATCAGGAAATTCCTTACTCAAGAATCTTGTAGGTTAGAGTAACAACCGACAGAAGTATCACTGCTTCCAGGTCCTAATTTTATGCTCTTTCCTAAGCTTCTGCTTTTGATGTCTGTCAGTTAGGAGGTCACAAGCTAGACAGACTTTTGGTCAGACTCTCTTTTGTTCTATTGGAAAGTAAGGAAAAGTCTTTATAAAAGCTACATTGGAACACACTAATGACCAATTTTCCCCTGTTGAGATAGCAGATTTCCTAGTTACAAGAACTAATTCACTTAGCTCTTTTAATATTGTAAAATAAATTGGGATGTTAAGGAAAAAGGGAAGGGGAAAGAGCCATGGATAAGATTCAGATCATCTCATGCAGTAGCATCTCATGCAGTAGCATCTCATGCAGTAGCATCTCATGCAAGGATAGAAGAATTCACCAAGGACAGGTGTGGAAGGTAACTTTATTTAATATGTCCACTGACAAGCTTGGCACATATATTGCAGTAGGCCAGTGAAATTTGATGACAGAAAGGTAGGAAGCTTTATTGCTACAAAGGAAGATTGGAATATTCTGCAAGAAGTCTGACCCTGAGAACTGGAGTCACAGCTCTGGGATGAAATGTAATAATGCAGAAAGCAAGGCTGCTCACTTGAGAACTGAGAATTTATGTTCTGAATTGGGAGTTCATCAGTTGAAAATGACAGAGGATAAAGATTTGGGTGCATCCATCAATCACTAGCAGCTGTAGAATGCAACTGTGGTTTTTGGAGGCCCTCAATCAGAGAAAATAATTCCACTAGAAATAGGGAAATATTAGCATCATCACACCAGGCTTTAGTAAGCCATTGCCTGGAAACACAGTGCTCAGTTCTCATCACCCATACTCAAGAGAGATGAGCATAAAATGAAGGAGACATGAAAAAGATGTCCTGAAATATTCAGAGGAATGAAGAAACGATTTCATAAGAGGAAAAAAAGAGGAATTTTTGTTTATTGTCACATTGAAGGTGAATTAGAGAGGATATGATCATCCTCTCTGTATAAATATTGCATTGAAAAAAATGTGAAGAAAGACTTCAATTAACTCAAGAGAAATGTAAACCAGAAATGAATTCTTTAAAAAGGAATTAATCCCTTACTATCAATGATGCTAAATTCTAGATCTACTTTCTAACAAAAAAACCCCACAAAATTCTGGGTAGTGAAAGGTAGAACTCAACCAGAGATTAAGAAAATTTTAGGACTTAGTTACCTGTGATGTCAAGAGCCTTTAGTCAGTTACTTAAGAAGGCTGATCCACAGTTGTATTTCTATGTCAACAGATATGTTGGGGCTAGAATAGACAAGCATTTGAAGTAAGATTAGAATGGGGCAATATTAGCTCTCTGAAAATCTCAAACACCTTAATAGAACCTGACTAAGACTTTCATGCTAATAACTGCCATTTCTTGGCTTAAATGACTTAAATTGAACTGTTCCTTTCAAATTTCTTGAAAATATAGATAGTCTCTTGCTGAGTCTTGGTAAGAAAATGGACAGAAAAATAGTCACTGGCCCTTCTCTGCTGATTTGCAGTGAGAGAAGGCTACAGAGCAAGATGTTGCACTAGCAATGTTTTTTTTTTCACACTTCAATAATACAGTAAGGTTCAAGTCCAGCTCTGACAAGAACTGTGAAATGACACAGACATGGCCCCAAGAGCCCATCAGATATTTTCACAGGATGAGCAAATTCATAAAAAAACTGTGGATAAATCAGGAGCAAGAAAAATGTACATAAACTTGTTGTATGAATTATTTCCAAGAAATAGGTCCTACTGATATAAGCACAGTGCAATAAAGTATCATTTAACCAATGTATAAGTACTATATTCTACCAGTCATTGCAATATTAAATTTTCTCTTTATCTCAAACTCCCAAGGTTGTGCAATTAAAAAGGAGCTGAAATACAACATTAATACTTAAAGCATTTTAATAAACTGTAAAATCTCTTTTCTTGTATGAATAAGACCTTTAAGCAAGGACTCTTAATTGTTGTTTATTCCAAGGAAATGAGGAGAATGACAGAATTTCTACCTATTGATGAGGCTTTAACAGAATAATTCATTAGTGAATTATTCCAAAATATTTGGAAATATTTTGTGTTGCCTCATTTGTTATTAAGGTTAGCAGTAGATGTGAGTCAAAAAGCAAGTTTTTGACTCAAGAAAGATAACATAACTAGCACCACAGCTTTACAGTAGTTGACTGACTCATACTCGCTGAATATCTGAAGATTTTTTTTTGTCCAAAGTACAGGTGCAAATTTCTTCATCCCAGTCACAAGGACTGCATATTTATACAAGTGTATGTTCTTTCCAACAGAACTGCCTTGAAGCTTTCTTATACCATTTCATAGAGGATCGAGCATTTTAAAGCATTACACTAGCTAAATCTTGCAAGGACGTTTTAGGTATACTAAAACATTGGATGAATACCTACTGTATTTCCCACAATCATCAAGATTTCTAATTTTCTGTTGAAAATAAGAGGAAAAGAAGACCAATATATGACTGAATTCCTTTGAGTCCACGTAACTCAAGAAGCCATATTTCAATTTTTAAAGCAACTTAGATTTCTAAGTTCATTTTACAATTATAGACAAATGAACTGTTCATAGCCTAGGGAGGCTGAAAGGAAGCATTGTTTTGTTTTTTTTTAATTCCAAATAAGTGAAAGGGTTCCATGTTTTTTTCCCAGTCCTGCTCTTAGTAGTATTTCTGGGTTTTCATTACTGAAGCATTAATGCATAAAACTTTCAAAAACTGGGGACAAGATCTGTCCCTGTTTTATCTTAACCACTCAGACACAAACCTATAGACCTCCTGCCCTATTTTCTTTTGGGATCTTTTTATCTGGGCCTTTAAAGGTTACAGCTGAAATCAACTGCAGATAGAAATTTCAGTATATTAAGTGGTATATCTGTACAAGAAACCTCTGCTCCTAACTTGGAAACCTGGAGAAAGTAAAATGTCTTTGGTCACTATTATGACCTACCCCAGCAGGGGAGGGTAACTCAGGTTCTTGTTAATAAATCCCTTGGGGTGTATTAGAGTGAAACAACACTGAATAATTAGTATTTGTAAATATATATGTGTGGGGTTTATTTTAGAACAATTTTGTTTCAAAGGAAAACAGGTATATTGTCATTTTGTTTATTACTATCTATAATAATACAGCAATATTAAAGCGAAGCGATGGTCTTGGTCCATTGGGTGTGGGGGAAGCCACCCCCAAACTCAGAGGTTTTCATGAGTTATACATGCTTAGGCTCAGGTGGGAACACCTAGTACCTCCTCTGAGGTAGGGCGTTTTAGTGTCTTCCATGTTCCCTGGAGGGCTCTTCACAGTAGAGTCATCATGTAAGGGAGGACATTTGCATGATAAGAAGGATTATCCCACCTCAAATGATTTGCCTATTATCAGCCTCTTCCCTCATCTGGAAATCCAGTTTGTAGCTTCAGGTATGCACACCCTTTTGCACCTGGGATAGTTGGACAGTAGCACCCCCTTATATTATCTGAAGGTCCCTTTGCAGTAAGAATATTCAGGGAGGTGTGAGCTTTGATGGATGAGCAGCTGTTTCTCTGCAGTTTGACAAAAGTCTTTTGATGATCTTAGCAATGTTTAAGTCATTAACCATTTCAGTCTCTGACAGTCACATACATTTAAAAATCTGACATATAGAACACTGTCATGCAGAGAGCGGCCGGGCATCAGAATAGGTTCCCCAGGGAAGTGGTCACAGCACCAAGCCTGACAGAGTTCAAGAAGCATTTGAACAACACTTTCAGGCACATGGTGTGATTCTTGGAGATGGTTCTGTGCAGGGCTGAGGGGCGGACTTGATGATCCTTGTGAGTCCCTTCCAACTCAACATATTCTCTGAATCTGTGATTCTATGACTGAGTTACTTGAAGGGCACCAGAGATGACATTCCAAAGACACTTTAGCATATTTAAGAATGTTAACACCTAATCTTAAAATGCCAGTAACTTTTGAGCCTCTAAGGATCTCAGCTTTGCTGCTGTTGGTAATTTGAATAAAAGTTAGCAATACAAATAGTGAAGACTCCAGATATAGGAACGTAGATCAGACCCTCTTACACTGACAAAAAGACCTTATTCTTTTTCTATTGAAATCAATGAATTCTTTTTTTGGCATTGATTGCAGTAGGAACATGATTGAGCCCAAAGGTGCTAATTAGTGCTTATTGGGATAATGATTTTGATGTGGACACAAAAGCAGCCCTTCTGTGCTTTGCAATGTTAATGAATCTGAAAAGTGAGAAGAGATCAATAGGGATAAACCTCAAATAATGTCACTCAGAATGAGATTGTCTGTTGTGAATGCATCCTTTTCATTTTCTTTTTTTTCTGATTTGTGACAATTGTATTCTGAATTTATTTAGCTGTGCTAGGAAAGGGCCACAGTATGCTCACCCGTCTATAGACAGCTTCAATATCTTCTCTCCTGTGAAATGATGACAAAGAGCATTATGCCCTATGAATTTGAGAGTTAATCAAGATAATTCACTTGAGCTTCCTTAAGTACAGCAGAAAACCCTTACATCTGTAATATCAAGTCCCAGCTATCAAGTGAAACTCCACTTTTAACACCAGGCTATAGGAAATGTGGCAATACAGAAACATTTTCAATTTTAATTTTAGTGCCAGTGCCTTTCAGTTCCTGGCCAGAATTGTGTGTTGTGTTCAACTCCAAATCTCACTTCAGCTACTCCATGAGAATCTATTCTTCTTCTAAATGTCTTCTAGCCCTTTTTTTTGGCCAGGATCACATTGGCACTAAATAAATAAAACAGGAAGGGAGAAGAAAACTGAAGCTTGTGTTCTCATATATTTTCTCCTAGTGATTAATACTGCTGTGACACAGGATAGTATATAGGTATCTGACAAAACACAGGGACCCAAATGGGTTCTTTGTTAGTCCTGTTTAAGACAGAAAGCGTCATGAAGCAGAATGAAGTCCGTATTTCACATAGTAGCAGGCTAACAGCACACCAGGTGAGTTTTCTCATCAAAATCCCATTATGGATAAAGTATGAAGAAGGCAAATGCAGACTAATGGAGAAACAGAAAGTCATCAATAATTATGTGCTAAGAATTTTTACCTGAGGAGTACTAAAAATACCCATAGGAAACTTCTGAGATGAGGTGAGAGAGTCTATCAATTCCTATCAGCATCCAGGGACGCGGTCAGGTGTGGAGCATGTGAGGCAGCCCCACTGAGCCAGTAGTTTTCTATATGTCTGCAGGGAGCTGAAGTTTGTGTATATGTTCTAGCCATTGGTACTATGTGAAAACCTGGGTATTTTTTATTTAGTGTTAACTTTCACGGTTGTATTTTTAACAGTGAGATCTCACATTCTTGAAATTATATGTAGGACTTCATTCAAACCTCAGTTATGCCTTTGTAACCCTGCTGAATTCAACTAGTATTACAGGAAAGAGTCTAGACCAACATGCCTTTATCAAACACAATCTCACCAAGAGCTCTCTTTCTAATGGATTTTTAAGTTAATAAAGTGAAATAAATGTCCAGTAAATTTCTCAGAACGCTCTTCCCTTTGAAGAGCAAAATAAATATTCGTAACAGATTAAACAATCAGCACTAGCAAGAAAAACAGCAGGTAAACTCAGAGACATGTCAAAAAAGACAAACCCCTCTATTTGGTCTTATAATTTTTAAAACAGTCTATGTCAGTCAATGTATCTTAATGTGCTCTTGTGTTACATCAAAAACTTGGTACTGTATCTCTGCTACTAGTACTACTTTGTCCTCAGCCATTTGCTTATACAAAATATAACTGAACTGAATATAAGGAAGTTGAATTTCCATCCATTTTAGAAATATTGGAAGCTGTGACATTATCCAGGCCCAAAGTTTTTTTAATTTTGCAGTACAGTGACAAGAGCTCTTCCTGGAAACCTTAGCTGACATAACATTGATAATATATGCTTTTTGATGTCTACATTAGGAATGGCATTATTTTTAGTTATTTGTATTATTTAAATATTTTATCTCATGCTTAAGAACAGGCCATGATTTAATTCCTACTGCTTACTCCTTTTATTATTTCAGTGATGAGTATTAAAATCTATGATAGAGCAGGTTCTAGGCAAGCAAAAGTTATCAGGAAGACTGTCCTGTGCTGCTTGAATTTTTGTTTAGAATCACTCAGCTTCCTCAAATGCTGCATAGTGGCTTTTGCTCTCTTAGTGCTTTGTCTTCCCACTGAAGACCAAAGGATTAAGAAATGTACCTTCTATATAGTACTACTGGAACTTGTATGTCTAAATTTTCCTGGAAATCAATACAAGAAAAAAACTAATTAAAGTTAATCTGTGTTGCTAGAATACCAGCACTCCAAATATTAATTAAATTCCGAGGCTCGATTACAATGTACAACTTATCAAGTAAAAAATCCAGGTTAAGAGTAAAGGAGATTAAGTTTCAGAGTTCCTATTGATGTCAGTGGAATGCAGGGTCCAGTCTTGTGGAAAATGTTTAAAACCTTTCAGTAGAATTCCCTAAATTAAGGGATTAAGCCCTCTGATAAGGAAAGTATAAAGGCTGCATTTGTTTGGTAAGAGCTAGATCCAGATTATTTTCCAAAATTTGGATATTTTATAAATGCAGCGTACAAATAATACCAGGAATAAATCTGAGTACTTTTCTGATGTGAAAAGAAGACATTTTAAACAGCAGATTAAGGTTAAAACCAGTTAAGTATTGGTAAATAATATTACAAACACCACAACAATAGGAAGTCCTGAAAAGAAAAACAGTCTGGTTCAGCAGCAAATTCTAAGGGTATTGTTGTAACAGGCTACTTACAAACTGGAGACTCTCAGCCAGTAACACAGTGACTACAAGGTGCTGTGATTCAAAAAGATTTCTTATTCTCTTATGTTAGTCATCTACATGTGAAAACCATGTGAAATTAACCCAAATCATTCAAGCTGACTATACTGCTTGCAGAATTTTGCAAGAATGATGTACCTCATTCTTCTCCTTCTCCTGAAACACAGTGTCTGCTGCAGAGGGACAAGCAGAGCACAAATACTCTTCAGGTAACAAAAACCTACCTCAGATCAGAATATTCGTCTCTTACAACTATTATTCACATGAAGAATCCCAATTAATTTAATTGAGCTAACTGAGCTAATGTGAATAACTGTTCACAAGTTGTCAGTGAAGGCCAAACAACTTAAGACTTTAATTCACCACATGTCTGATCAATAGCCATTAGCATACCTGGATCATTGGGCTAATTAAGCAAGTAACTTTTGATAGCATAAACAGGCTGTCTGGAAAAAAAAATGCAATGTGCTAGAGCTGGAACATTTAGTCAGGAATTTTGGTTTTCTTTCACTCTTTTAATAATATTTTCTCTGGGAGTCCTATCTAGTCTTCTGTCTTTCTTTTTTTGTTTTCCTTCCTTCCTTCTTTCCTTCCTTCCCTCCTCATGTCTTTGTCTCTTTCCTTTCTTCCATTAGAATTCACAGCTGCTTGTTGTAGAAACTGTTTACAAAGAAGAACTATTAGGATTGATGCCTTAAGGTCCATCTAGTTTTTTCATTTTTCTAATTTTTATAAGCTTTATAAGTAGTTATATAGCAGAAGTAGATTTAGAAGCAACAGCCCTTATTCCCTTACCCTTAGCACAGAAGCAACATAGATTTTCAAACCTATTACCCCATTCCATGCTCCCCATATCAATTATCCCCTGAATTCCAGTAGAAATGTTTAGTCTCTCTTTAAGATAGGCCTGTTCTATTCGAAGAATGATTGTATCTTGGCCTAAACCACAAAAGTACAGTTAAGAACTGGGTGAATATATACCCCCTGTACCCCGAAGAAGACAAAGATTGATGAACAGGTGGTCTTAGAGACCCTATCCTCAATTCCCAAGGCGCGGACTGAGGGTGGATCAGGGTAAAAGCCACAGGGTGGAAACACCTGGGATTGGACAGACAATATTATAAATTGTCACATCTGTAACAGAGGGGCACGTGCATGTCTAGTAATCTTATGCCTAGGCACAAATTAAAACACTTTCCTTATCTCACCTTCAAAACTAAATTGTCTTGGAGTTTTTTTTTCTCCCTGAATTTTCTTTTAGGCATCAGGATGATTTCTTATTTTATGTGTTAAATTCTGTTTTTACTAAATACAGAGCTCATTTAAATTAAGGTAAATGGATCTTTTGCATTTTAAAGTCATGTTTTATCAATGTATTAAACACTGGCTATATATATGGTGCTGTTAATTGGATTCAGTCAGTGAAGCAAGGAGAAAAATCATGTACTGAATCTACCTCATCACCAGTTCACAAGTTCAAAATCTGACATGACCATTCAGTGAAGTGCTCTGCCCATCTGTAAATTAACGTAATCTTAACCCTATCTAACAGATGTACCAACATGCCTGGGAGTAGCAGAACCATTTCACGCCCTTCTGTACTTTTAATTTTTCTGTTTTGCCTTTATTTTGAAGAAAATTATTTCACCAATCTCAAATCAGCATGAGAATACATGGTTTCTTCCTTACTAATAAAGTAATAATAAAGTTTTTTTAAATCATGTTTTTCATTGTCATAATGGAAAATCTTGGGTTTGTGATTTTGTATTAATCTACATTTAATAAAGAACACTTTGTCCTATTTTTTTATAAAGCTTGTGTGAGATAAATAAAAGTTACCTTAAATGATATATTTGCCTATAAAGTGAAAAAGATAGCTTCCAAATAAAACTGTGACAATAACAAGCTGCTGCCTCAAAAAAGTGATTCAAACTGGAATTTCTGCTAAGATAGGCTTTTAAGATATATCCAATTATATAAGCAAAATTTAAGGTATATCTGCTTTCTAACATTACCTTTTTCTCTCTCTTGGTTAAAAAGGGAGAGTTCAAGCTACCTGAAACAGGTTCAAGAACATAAATTTAGGACTTCTAAACTGAGCTAGATTAAACCTACTTACATGTTTGATATGAAGTTCAACAAGGTCCTGCACTTTGGCCACAACAACCCCATGCAGCGCTACAGGCTGGGCACAGAGTGGCTGGAGAGCAGCCAGGCAGAAAAGGACCTGGGGGTGCTGATCGACAGGAGGCTGAACATGAGCCAGCAGTGTGCCCAGGTGGCCAAGAAGGCCAATGGCATCCTGGCCTGGATCAGGAACAGTGTGGCCAACAGGAGCAGGGAAGTGATCCTTCTCCTGTACTCTGCGTTGGTGAGGCCACACCTGGAGTACTGTGTCCAGTTCTGGGCCCCTCAGTTCAGGAAGGATATTGAGGTGATGGAGCAGGTCCAGAGAAGAGCAACAAGGCTGGTGAAGGGACTGGAGCACAAGTCCTATGAGGAGAGGCTGAGGGAGCTGGGGTTGTTTAGTCTGGAGAAGAGAAGGCTTAGAGGTGACCTCATCACTCTCTTCAACTACCTGAAGGGAGGTTATAGCCAGGTGGGGGTTGGTCTCTTCTCCCAGGCAACCAACAATAGGACAAGGGGACATGGGCTCAAGCTCTGCCAGGGGAGGTTTAGGTTAGATGTTAGGAAGAAATTCTTTACAGAGAGGGTAATCAGGCATTGGAATGGCCTACCCAGAGAGGTGGTGGATTCACCATCCCTGGAGGCTTTTAAAAAGAGGTTGGACGTGGCCCTTAGTGCCATGATATAGTAATTGGAGTTGGATCAGGGGTGGGACTTGATGATCTTGGAGGTCTTTTTCAACCCAATCTATTCTATGATTCTATGATTCTATATATTTCTTTACAAGATGGTATAGTTAAAATCCTTCTGTGTCTTTGTCTTGTCTTATGTAACAAAACTTTTAAATTCCAAGTCTCTCTTAGGGACTGATTTTCTTTCCGTTCAGTTTCCTATGTAAAAATGCCAGTTGTTTGAGCTAGATTTACTCTGTGGAGCATAGATGGAAAGGAAACATTTGGTTCCTCAGTTCCACCTGCTGCTACTGCTGGCAGCCTGGGCATATAATCCATTTCCCAAAATGATCAAGTCTAAAACTAGTTCATTATTTTCCCCACACTATTCCTATTGGAAATCTGCTCTAACATATTGTTTTTCTGAGGGCTGAAATGTCCTAATTTTCACCATAAATACTTTCATGTCCTGTTTATTACCATTGGTCATTTTGCCAACATTATCTTTTCTACAAATAACTGGTTTGTGTTAACACAGTTCATCCCCTTGTTTTACTCCATAGCTTAAAACTTTGCATCTTGTCTTCTTGAAATCCAACCTGTTTTTCTAATGACATTATTTTTCATAATCCTTTTCTTCATCTATGCTATTCCAGTCTCTTTTATCCAGCTCTTCAATATATTTGACTCTCCTTTTCACAGGTCATTAAACAGTAGCTAAAGAAATACAGAAATGTGTTCACTTTGTTACACTTTCTTTACTTTCTTTTTTTCTTTACTTTACTTTACTTTCAGGAAGAGCAGTAGAGTAGATGACCACCTGGAGTCTTTGCTGGACATATAGAAAATTCTTCAGTGGAGGTGCTTCACCAGTTTTCTGTTCCAAAAAAAAAAAAAAAGATTATAAATATTTCTTCTTCCTCAAAACTCAGTTCTTTTAAAATTATTCATTTGATGAATGGTAGCTTATCCCAGTTGGGGATCACTTGCGATAAATGGGAGAAATCTAGCTGGTATGGCCAGATTCAGAGGAGTTTTGCTGAGGATTGTCAGGAAAGGAATAAATTTTTAAAGATTTAGCTAAATCATCCATCTTCACACACCAAAGTGACCGCACAGTTCCCACATATATGGTTAGCGTGATCATGAGTATTTTCTTTATCAAGATACTGGGGAAATATTTTGTCTTTGGTTGTCCCCTTCGCACCCTCAAAACCATTACAGGATTTAAGGCAGGGTCTACACACAGTGTACATTGGATTAATGCTTTCTTTTAATACTATATATCAATAAAGACTGACCCTTGATTCCCATGCTGTTGCATACTCTTGTGATGTATTGAAGGAGTCAGTCTAGCACAGGTGATTTGCTAAACTGAATACAACCTTGGATGAAACTTGAATAAGGAATCAGAAGTGTGAGTTGCCATTTGCTTTGGAAAAGGGGTGAGGGGAAACATGCTGTTCAGGCTTCTTATAAGACCATCAGGAAGAAAGTGAAAGAAAAAGTTGGGAGCACATGACAGTTCTATGATTTATGGATGTTTTGCATTTTTATGCAGAGCTCATAAAGAGGAAATGACAAAAAATGTTGAGCCTGCAATTTTGGGCTGTGGTCTTGGTAATAAGATAAAGACAATTAATTTGACTACAATATTTTATATCATATGGTCAGCTTAGATTTCTGCAAACAGTCATTCTTTTTGCAGAATGCTACTATTTTCTGCCAAATTGGCACTAAATTTTATGGCCTATGAAAAATGCTGTAATATCACCTTTTCCAAATGTTTTGAAGAAATTTAAGATTGATTTATCTTGTGATTTGGGGGATTGTTTGTTTGTTTGTTTCTGAGGGGACCTTTTTTATTTCAACCTCAGTATTTGACTCGCATGGTCAGAAACTGAAATCAGGATGGTAACATTGATTCCATTGAGAAAATGGCAAATGCTTTAACTGCCTCTATTGATTAGGATTCTGAAAGGTTGATTAGGAAAACTGTGTATGTGTTAAAAAGACTGTTAGCTACAGGGAATTTTTTGAGACAAAGACTTCTGCTGGCATAAAAGTTGATGATGGAAGCAAAAGATAGAGTTGTCATGCTCGATGTGAACAATATGGGTACCATGTCTCACATTATTATTTCAGTTCTACTTTTTTTTTAAAGTTGTGATAAATCAGAAACTTCAAGGATTTCTGAACAGTCATTTTATGGCAAACAAACAGATGACAATTTTTGCATCGTATTGGCAAAGCCTCATCAGATCTTTTATCTTCTTTAAAAACATTTAGTTTCTACCAGATGATAATCCACGGAAACTAATTTCTGTTCATACCTATTTTGAAATTGATGATGTGTTGATAAATTACTTTTGTTAGTTTGCTTTTGTGTCTATAACGCTAGAAGAACACCTTGTTGCAATTTAGAATTTGTGAATAATCTGAAAAGTACTAGAAATTTTCATCTAACAAATGCCTTTTTCCCCCAGTTAAATATTCCTCTGTTCCAAGTCAGGACAATAAAATGTACAGAGCCAAGATTGTTTGAAAAGATGCAAAAGAGACAATCTCAGGTAAATACTAGGTAATAGAATAACTGATATTTGTGGCAGGAAGAATGTAACAAGGAACCATGGGAGTTGTGGTCTCCCAGGTTCTCAGACAATACTTGATTGTCATTGGTTAAAAGGTCATGTGACATGTTCAGGTGTGGTATTTAAACCTAGGCAGTTGGAATAAACGGTAATTCTGCTCTGGCACTTGTTCGTGTCTGAGTGGGGTTCGTGCCTTGAACAACACCTCAAATGGCTGTCCGATAAGGGACTTCAGCAGGTTACCAGCAACCAGGAGCAGCAGCTCTGGGGAACCTGTCCGGGGGTGTCCATATCACCAAAACCAAAAGGAAGAAAAGAAAGAATTCAGCGCGCTGGGTTACCTCTGCAAAAAGGAACAAAAAAGGAAGAAAAAAGGACCAGAAGAAAGGACAACAGAGCTTCAGCACAGAGGTAACCAAAAATTGGCGAATATGGGAGGGTGGTTTACCCGTCAGGAGGGAATTACTCCAAAAATCAAACAAACAGCTGAAGCTATCTCTCGACTTTTACAAGAACAGAGCATAACCATAGAAGAAAGTAAGTTATGGGACTTGTTATATTGGATTTTGTTGCATGAACCTGCATTACCTCTAACAGGACCTTATCAAGTATCATCTTAGAGGAAAATACGGAACAAGATTATTGAAAAAGCCAGTGAAGGAAAAACAGACGGCCTCAAGAATTTAGCTACATGGAAGGACATTATGATAGCTTTAAATAAGCACTACAGAAAGGCAAATGCACACAGGAGAATGGACTCCCCCCCCCTCACTCCTTTCCCCTCAACCCCCCCTTCAATCCCAGCCCCCCCACTGACCGAGTGGTGAGGGGGGGGGGGATGTACGTTGACCAGGGGGGATGGGGGGGAGGAGGAGCCCTTGGGGGGAACAGTGCAGTGGCAGCGTGTGGTGTGGAGGAGCATGACTTGGGGGCTGGCAGTGTGAGCATGGCAGCGGGGGGGGATGCTGGCTTTATGCCAGCACCCATGGCTGCAGTTGAGACCATGTCATACAGAGCAGCAAGCAGTGCTGCTGGAGCCGGGGACCGTTACAGAGCAGTGCCAACCCCGGGACCGTTACAGGGTGACCGTTACACGGCGGTTGCACAGTCAACGTGTGGAAGGAGAGCAGCAGCAGAGGTACCGCCATATTGCCCCTGCCGCGCGGCGGAACTGAAGCCTTCACTTCCNGACCGTTACACGGCGGTTGCACAGTCAACGTGTGGAAGGAGAGCAGCAGCAGAGGTACCGCCATATTGCCCCTGCCGCGCGGCGGAACTGAAGCCTTCACTTCCACCGCCACCCCCAGGTTCAGGCCTTTCACTGGGAAGGGGGGAGGATGACTATGACGGACAAAGAGACGACGAGTCTATAGAGGACACAGAAGAGAATCTGATAGCTCCCTTTAGCCAGGGTGGTCCACTAACACCCTTTGGCTGCGCAGCGGCCATGAGACCGCTGCAGAACAACCACGCAGCAACATGGACACAGCAAGCTTACTCCGGCCGTGAGGCGGAAGTGAAAGTGCCTCTTCTGTCACCACCAGTTCAACCAACTCACAACAAATGCACAACAGTTAAAGCATCACTGTGGCTCTCCTACCAAGAAACCAACCCACAGCCCTCACCAGCCTCAGAACAGCTTCTATGCCGAAGATGGCCTGATGGAGGAGGAAGAAGAGATATTGACTCCCTAGAAAGCTTACCTGAGCTGTGGCAAACTGAACTCAGCGAGACAAGAGAACCAGAAAAAAGACAAGCAGTTTTGAATCCTGCAAAAGAGGAAGAACAGCAAACATGGCTACAGCTACTACTTCAGCTCGAGGAAGAAGATGCAGACTGGGAAAGCACACAGAACATCTGCCTACCCAGCCCCAGACCATCAGCAAAGTCAAAGCTACCGACGTTGAAGTGGACAGCATGTGTACTGACTGCGTTGCTGGAGATGACAACTGTTGGTTTTGTACAGCGAGAATTTCAGTTGGGACAGCACCATCCACCTCCTGACAGAGCCAACAACCTAGAGGTAACATTGCAAGACACAGCAGACATACAACTATCAACTACCATGTTTAATTTTCTAAGTCACAAAAGGACAACTTTACTAATTGACAGATTAGTATTGACTGCTATTATAAAAAGTTCTTTTGTGTTACAGGGGGTAAGAATAATAATAAGAGGGGCCTCAAATCAAGTATTTACTTCTCACTATTTTAAAATGCTATTAGACAATATGCCATACACAACATGGAAAGCCAAACTTAAACAAGTAGCAAACAAACAACCAGTTACAATTTCAACTGCAGAAACACATAACTCTTTATACACAGTCACTGCAAGAGCCTTGAGAAAGCAAAACAAACAAAACCTTCATACAACACAAGCCCAAAGATGTTCCACAAAATTGCAACATACAACAATACACACCTCTAAATCCACTCAAAACACAAACATGCATAAATTGGCCTATACCCAAATTAAACAATTAGAATGGGAGGCAAAGACAGGAATATCAAACATCCTGATAGCAGCAAAACACGGGACCGAATTACAATCCACCTTGACTGCCTTAACTGACGCCATCCAAAAAGCAGGTCTGCAGCTTGCCCCAGAAAAAATTCAATGCACCCAACCTTGGACCTACCTCGGATGGAGGATCACTCAAAGGGAAATCATGCCACAACCACTGACTTTCAAAGTAACGGACACTATGACCCTGAATGATTTGCAACGGCTTTTAGGACCCATTAACTGGCTGAGGCCTGTCTTGGGGATCACAACAGAGGAATTGCACCCCCTCTTCGAGCTACTTAAAGGAGACCACAACTCCAATGGTTCCTTGTTACATTCTTCCTGCCACATTTCCCCCCTCTTTTTATTAACAAGTTGAGAAACAAAACAATTTTAACATTCTTATTATAACCAATCTTATTTCAACTAATTATAAAAAACAGGGCCTATCGTCACAAGACCTTTATTGAACTGTTTACAACTTTATTGGTTCGTACAATATTCAAGCAATCTCAAATTACCCAGGGTTTGTAGGTGTGGATAACCTTTTATCTGAGGGTGACTTTGTGTAATGGCATCATCTTTATTTAAAAGGGAAATGAGTTGGGTTGTAGATGTTGTGTCTGAGGTGGTGTTGTTTGAAGTAGTGTTTAAGACGTCTTGCTATAAAGTGTACTTGCATTCACACACACATACATGCGTCCACTCAACTTTCTCATTCATACTCTGGTTGCCACCGGATATTTCAGAACAGATGACAGGGGTTTCACCCTTACTCCTCTCCTTTTAAGTTTATCCTACAGATGGCAAAATTGCCCAAGAAATGTCACTGAACAAAGCAAAAAGGCCAAAACTGTGAGTAATTTTTTAAAAGTATTGCTCAGTATTTGCCAAGAAGAGCGTAAGTTAGGGTGAATGGTTCAAATCATTTGTGACTAAAGATCAGCCATACAACTGGAATAAGAGAAAAGAAGAAGACAAGAAAAAAGGAAATATGTTTTTAACTGATCCCAATGTAGTCTGGAATTACAAAGCCATTGAATTAAATTCAGAGACTGAGACGGACTAGAATTTTGGAAATTGAGACAGAATGAAAGGATTGAAGTGAAAATAAGTGGTGTAATTCTTGCTTAGCCTTTCTGTATAAAGGGAGAACTCTTCTGTGTTCAAAATGGTCAAGCTCATAAAACTGAGAGCACAAAGCAGTCACAGGAATAAAAAATGAGTAACCATACAGCTCAGAGCAGTAAACAACTGAATGAGTGAATGATGAAAAACTCTCACTCTGAGAAAGCTTTGTTAGCTGCTGTGGTAGTTTAGTCTAGGCCTTCCTTGGTGACCAGGTTGTAACCAAGGAAGTGCCCAGATTTACCCGGTATTCCCTACGATTTTTACATAAGCCAGGGTATAAGAAGAAAGGAGGAGAGGCCTTCGTCCCTTCTTTCCTTCCGGCGGCTTTGGAGGTGCAGGTTTCCCTGCTGTTGAGTCTGTTGGGTTGGAGAGTGAGGCCTCGTAAGGTCTTGCTGACCTTGGGAGACAGAGGTTGCCAGCGATCATTCATCTGTTGTCCCAAGGAGAGTAGTAAGATATTCTTTTGCTAATCCTTTTAGTTGCTAGATCTTGGGCTACTGATCAGGATATATATATATTTTATTTTGATTTTGTTCCTTTTTTTCCCTTCCCCCTTCCCTTTCCCTTTCCCTTGTGAAAATTGTATATATATTTCAATTGTATATAACTGTAGTATAAGTGTAAATATATTTATATATATTGCTTTAGCTGTCTCTCTCTTGTTTCAGTTCTCTCCGTTTTTTTCCCTTCTCCCTTGGTTTGGGGGAGGGGGGCACTTCTTGTGGTGAGGTTTGGAGATTTGGCAGGGAGCCAGCTTCAAACCATATCAGCTGCTGTATGGAATTAGAAAATTTTAATTACATCTATGTTGGGTAATGCTCTTGAGACTAACCATTATTCAACAGTGTTGGCAAAGTCCAATCAGATTTGGGAAGTGTAAAGCTTTCAACATGAAAATTCCTGCCTGTATGTTAAATTTGGAGGCCAGTGATGTGAAGAATGAGGATGCCAAATGAGGACTGACAGAAACGCATCAACATTAGGAAATACATGGTGTTGAAAGAGACAGTGGTACATGGAACAGAGAATTTTTTAATTTTTTTTCTTAGGGAATGCCATTCTCACTGTCCTGTGACAATTCTGTGTATAATATTTTGTCATTTTTTCAAAGAAGGCATATGATGTAAAGTTATTTGTACTTGAAGGCGTAAATTTGTCTTTCATTTTGGTCACCAGAACAGTGCACTATATTCATGTACCATGTGAAGGAGTTTAAAAAGTATAATCTGTGTTGTTAAACCAAGTCACTACTTGGGAAACCATAGCAGGTATCTGGTAAATGCAGCGAATAATAGCTAAATACCTCAAAGTAAAAGGCATATTGCATATTATTGCTGGTCATTTCCTTAAAAAAAAAAAAAGAGAGAAAAAGAAATGGTAAAAACTAAGCTGAGAAAGCTTGCATGAATGTCAAAGAGATGAAAGATTTCATTTCAACCACTTGGTCTGCATCAAATGGGCATACTGAGCTCATTACAAGATAAAGAATGAGCTCCTTTTTTCACATACTGAAATTTTGACCTTAAAGTAAGTTTTGAAAGCCACATTCTCCTTTGCCCACAGGGAAAAAACATTGGAAGGATATTCTATGCTTAGTATGACCAGACATCTCTACCACTACATGGTAATTTTTTTAAGATCTCTCAGAGAGTCACATTTTTGTCAATTTTAATTTATATTGTTTGATGTAAAAGTACATCAGTGCTTGGTAATGTAAATGTTTCAGACTTAGTAAAAGAGTTATTCTTTTCAAGGGTCTGAAAGCCATCTACAGTTGAAATGATAACATAAGGAAAAATCTGGGGAAGACTAAGCCATAAAAACCTAGAGACACTACAGAGGATTAGTCATTAACATGCCTTATAAAGGTATTTTCATTGACATGCCAAAATAGAGTCATGGTTTGAATACAGAAGGCCAGTTAATTGTTTTCTCTATTTGTTTTACTGTAGATTTTACCTTTGTTTTCATAGAGACTCTGTTCTTCTTGCCCAGCAAACAGGATCTTTGAAGTGATGTATCTTTCAGGTTTTTTTACTCAGAACATTCTCTTTTTTACAAATTGGAACCAGAGCTGCTACATTGCTACTGTTAGTAATTTTCAGTTTACTCAGTCAAGATTTCTTTCACTATGAATCTGTTTGCTGCTGCATACCTATTCCACCACTAAATATCATCATAGAGATAAGTTATTTTAATATGTGTGGAACTGTCAAAACAGAGATATTAGGATAACCTTTACAAGTGATTTCTACTTCTTTAAGTGGCGGCAGATTGCCATTTTACTAATTGCTGACCATTCTGTAATGGGAATTTACGAATTATGCAATGCCCTCATTCCTCTACCTGTCATAATTCTGATCTTATCATCATAATGGACATTTTATCTTTTTAAAATATGAAATAGGATCACCCAGAAATAGCCTGGACTACCCACTATATAACAATCCCCATTTGATCTTGTATTAGAATCATGTCCCTAAGATTACACACTTACCTAAATTCACTTTTTACAAAAGTGTTTGTTTTTGTGGATATCTAAAGCAGGGAAATTTCTGATAGCAAAATTAGCCATCTGTTAACAAATTCATATTGTAAGAAACCCTGTACACGAAGATATTTCTGTGTAGGGGGCATGTGTTAGGGATGCTAGAAGGAGCATCCTGGGAAATGAAGTCCCAAATGTACTCCTGCACATGGGCACTGGGGTAATTGGTTAAGAGAATCACATGTTGTTTTAAAGTACATATAAAAGATGCTGTTTGCTTCCAATAAACAGATTTGGTTGTTTGGACCCCCAACCAACCGGGTCGTGTGAGTTTATTACATTAATAAACGCCACATTTCTGCAATAAAAAGAGTTGTGCTGTTCCTAAAACTGTGCTGAATACAGGTAAATAATTTGAATGGTCACTGATAAGTAACATAGGTTTTGATCTGTGTTTTTAAGCAGTTTTAAAAGTTACTTTTGGTAAACCATCAAGAGCAATTAAAAGGCAAGGAACATCCATC
The DNA here is from genome assembly GCF_001604755.1 of Lepidothrix coronata. NCBI lineage: Eukaryota > Metazoa > Chordata > Aves > Passeriformes > Pipridae > Lepidothrix > Lepidothrix coronata. The sequence goes on from NW_016690227.1 coordinate 2,493,987, forward strand.
TTCCCTAACTGTTGAGAGCCATTTGAATGGCTAAAAGACCTTGGTGCAGTATGGTGGTTTGACTCTTGCTGGCTTCCAGTTGCCCACCAAAGCTTTTTCGCTCCCCTCCTCAGACAATCAGGGGAGGGAAAATATGATGAAAGGCTCAAGAGTCAAGATAAGGGCAGGGAGAGATTACTGATTACTGATTACTGATTACTGTCACAGGCAAAACAGACTCAACTTGGGAAAAATAGTTTAATTTGTCACCAGTCAAGTCAGAATAGGGTAATGGGAAATAAAACCAAATCTAAAAAACACTATCCCCTACCCCTTCTTGGTCTCCACTTCTTATTTTCTCCTCCTGCTCCCTGCCCATGGCTTAGGGTGATGGGGAATGAGGACTGTGGTCAGTTCATCACAATTTGCCTGTGCCACTCCTTTCTCATCAGAAGGACTCCTCCTCACACTCTTCCCCTCTTCCTGCATGGGGTCCCTCCTGCGGGAGACAAACCTCCAAGAACTTCTGCAGTGTGGGTCCTTCCTGTAGGTTGCAGTTCTTCATGAATTGCTCCAGCATGGATCCCTTCCATGGGCTGCAGTCCTTCAGGAACAGACTGCTCCAGTGTAGGTCCCTCATGGAATCACAAGCCTAATCAATAAACCTACTCCTGTGGGCTGCTCTCTCCACAGGGCCACAGGTCCAAGAACCTGCTCCAGCATACACTTCCCATGGGGTCACAACCTTCTTCTCCTGCGTGGGCTCCTCCAGGGGCTGCAGCTTCTTGGAGAACTCACCCCTGTAGTCCTACTCCTTGATTGTCACACAAACCCAGTGCGGTGCAGCTGTTGCAAGAGGTACTGTTGGGCATAGAACACTGATCACTTTTTCCAGCATGTCTCCTTAGCCTCATCTAAACTAAAGATGAGCATAACAACGGACTAGGGGCAGGTTACCAAAGGGTGCTCTGTCCATACAAGATATCCTATTTCAATCACAAAAGTAATGTCGGCACAGAGCACAATGCCCATACACCACAGTCTGCATGGTGTTAACTTATCCTTTTGTGCTTGGCAGAGTTTTCTAGTGCAGATGCATAATGGCTGTGGTTTATAACATCTATTTTCTCCCATTCTTGATTTTAGTTATACATCTGAGGCAGATGGGGTATAAGGTTTTTAAAAGCTGTCATCTTCCACTATATACTTCCACTGAGTACTATAACTATGACAACCCTAAATACAAAGTTTAGCTATGTTTTAGTATTCTTAAATTGTTGCTTCTTTTTGACAAATAAGTTTTAAATCTGTGTGTTTCTTATAGTGATGTCCTGTGCTGCAAGCATACAAACTAAAAGTCTGACCTTTTGAGGTGCAGTTTCTTTGCAGTGTCAAACATCTCCAGCTTACATTTTCAGTAGTAATCTCTGTATCTCTCAGGCCAAAGAAATACAGTAGGTGAGATTTATTTGTTTGTTTGTGTTGTAGGTTTTTTTCCCAAGGTGCTGAGCACATGCATCTTCCCTTTTCAGTTTCATTCAAATTCTGCATTTTTATTAAAATTTTTCACCTCTTAAAACATTCAAATGGATTTGAATGTCATTGGCCATCAGAATTAGCAGCACATAGAATGAGGTTAACTGCAGATCCCAGTGGCTATTCTCTTAACAGTCCCTATTCTCTTAACATGGATGATAAATGATGTGGAAACCAGAAGGAACTCCCTTACCCATAATGGAGCAGCAATAACAAGAGGGACTTCAAAACATTCAAAAGATCCACTGGAACACCCTTCAACAGTGCCCTCGGCAGTCAGACAGACTTAATATTGCAAATTACTCTGTGTATAATAATAAACATTTATATTCCAAATTGATACATAGAAAACTTTATTATTACAGTTACATTTTAAAGCAAAAACATCCATCCCTGTTTTTTCTTTGATAAACTCACCTTTCCAAAGTTCCTCTGGGTCCCAAGATTGAAGAGTTTGTTTTGATCAGAATTTGGAGAGGTTAGGTGGCATTCTGAGGTCTCCATCGGGAGGAAAGTGACATTAGGGTTGGGGCTTCTTTATCCTCTTTGCCAAGACTTACGTGATTCCTCCTCGGCCTTGGATCTGCTTTGGTTGATTTTTATACATTCTGTTAGCTTGGTCTGTCTACATATCCTTTCTTTTCACTGGTTTTCAGTTGTTCAGTTTATTTATTGTCTTTTTTATCTCTAAAAACATGTTTTTACCTGAACAATTCCAAATTGTATTCCTGTAGTGACCTTTGACAATTGAGATTTGTGTTTCCAGTACAGAACCTTTAGTATCACTCTGTCTATGCTCTTCCATACCACATTTTATTCTAAAGTCAGTCAATGTACACAGAGTAAATACTTGTTACTGCTATAAATTAAAGCTAAACTAAAATAAATTTGGACAGTAGTTATCTGATTGCCAGATAAATTTCTATTACAGCTGAACAAAAGAAGCCTAGGCAAGTCTAGAGAACTTGCACTTGTCAGACCAAAAAAAAAACTTGCGGTCTCTAAGAAATAGTAGCAAAATTACATTTTCCCGGGCTACAGATTTCCTGCATCAGCTGTTTCTGGACCTTGTCATATCCTCTGAGGCTTTACAGCAAAATTACAACCTTCCTTTTTGTGTTGTGAGCCAACTGTACTGGGAGGTAGAGCGACTTCAGAGACAAATCTGGGTCATAATACATACTGTATTTTTAGGACACTTGTTTATTCAGAAGGTCTGGAAATATAGGCAATCAAGCATCTGTACTAATTACATTTGAAAAAATGGGAGAATTTCATCAACACATTGTCACCTTTTACAGCCCAAAGAATGTGCACGTGTGATTTCATTGATGTATCTAAAACTTGGTGCAGTCACAACTGGCATGGTTAGAAGCAGTCCTGATGGCAATTACAAGGCAAGGACAAACAATGCATGTTTTTCTCAGGTGTGTGTGGGGTACAATGTCTTTTTGCTCATATCGAACCATAATTGATGGGTGAAATACAAGCATCTCCTCAGCATTTTCCATTAACTTACTTGGTATCTCCCTTTTCAGCAGTAAAGCCCTAATGATTCCTATAGTTAAACTGCATAAAGATCACCTGGCATTTTTCACAGAACACAAGTGCAGTTCCTGAGGGCATGAATCCCAGAAAGAAGCAAGGCATTGTTAAGCTGAGCCTAAGTTTCACATAGAAATGTAGCTCCATAGAAAGAGTTTTCTGGAACAGTAATTCAAATATAATGTAATAAGGATTAAACAAATCTTATTAACATGAAAAAAAATAGAAGCTAAAGGTAACTTCTCCTATTAGATCATCAAATAAAACCTGTGTCCTGGTTCTGGCCAGGACAGGGTTAATTTTTGCTTAGCCAGGAGGGGGCATGGCTGGGACCAAGTGGTTATTCTATACCACCTCAAGTCATTGTCAGGGAGTGGGGAAAGGGGTCACTTCCAGGTCAGGGTAGTGTGGTGGAGGGAAGTGATAGAGTGGCACATGATTTGGAGTGTTGCAGTGGGAACACCAAACTGGGGATTACCATTCCTAAACCACGACAATCTGGAAAACCATGCAAACTTTCAGAAGATATAACCATATACTACTTATTCTAGTAATCCAGAGGAGGTCACTTAAGAGCATCCTATCTAAATAGTGCTATTGAATACCTCTGAAATTATCCATATAGAAGTTATCACTCAGAGGCGAAATCTGAGGATTTACTCTGAACTATGACTGCATAAGCAATAATTAATAATTCTTGAACTGAGAGAACTCAGCATAACTAGCAGTATTTTAATCATTTTAATCACATTGTAAATATAATATTTTATATAATATATAATAATTTTTAAATAGAGAAAGAATTCGTGAACAGCAAAGTGCTGAATTTAGCTTCCTTTCAGACACTCTTAACATGTGGAATAAGACAATGACTTGTAAAAGTTACCAGCATTAAAAGAACAAAGTGCAAATGACAATGCCATTAATAGTTTTATTAATTAATTTCTGTGTCTTTTCAAGTATTATAGAATCATAGAATCATAGAATCGATTGGGTTGGAAAAGACCTCCGAGATCATCGAGTCCAACCCTTGGTCCAAATCCAGTCCATTTACTAGATCATGGCACTCAGTGCCTATTTATGCTGAAACTTAATTACACTTATAACAATGTCATCACTAAAACTGTTTTCTGTGACACTTCAACTTGTAAATACAGGAAGTCTGAGAACAGTTTCTTTTCCTTGCCCTTTCTTGATCATAGATGTTAGGTGAGGTTAAGTTTTCAACACTGAGCTGCAGCAAGTTTAACACAACAGGCTTAAGCAGAACATCCCTCAAGCCGTACCCCATGCCCTGGGGACAGCAGTGGGTCTGCAGTGCCCGTTGTATGCCTAAGTGGACTAATTAACCCCACAGGTTTAAGAGAAAGAAGGAAAGATCACAGCTAGAAAATAAATGGAGAACTGCACAAAAAAGGAGGGGACCGTGTTGTGGAGAAGAGTGGGAAATCACAAAGAAGAGTAAGTAGAGATTAAAAATTATCATGAAGAGGCAATTGGAGGAGACTATGAGAGGAGTAGCATAATGCTGAGATAATAGACTAGATGTTCAGTAAATCCACTGACATTTTGAATTAAGATAAAATCAATTATTTTATATTTTTCTAAAATGTCAAGATGCACCCTAGTTGATAAAGTCAATTTGCAAAAAAAAAAAAAAACAACTCCAAGTAGTACTGTCTTTATTATAGACATATCTACTGTGCTACCCTTTTTCTAATTTCAAAAAGGAGATTGCTTAGTTCCTTACTTCAGTTTAGGGGTAAGATTTAACCTTGGGCGACAAAAAAAAAAGTGTACGTCATAGAAATCCTGCCTATGCTAAGGGACAACTCTACCCTACACTTTTTTCCTGAGAGCTTTCTTTAGTTTACACCTGCTTTTTCTATTAATCACATAGAATCTCACCCTCTGTTGCACCTGAATTTGGTCTTCTGCATCCTGACCTTTCAGAAAGGAGACATCTTCTGAGTCAGTGAACCGTATAATGTCAAAGCTCATGTGTGGTCTCCATTGCCAGTCTTTCCACAGACTATGAATTCAAGGGCCACTACCTTTTGCTATACTGCAGTTTCAAATATGGTTTTATTTTGGAAAAAGAATAATATTAGTTACTGATTGTATCAACAGTATCACTGACAGAAAACCAAAACAAAATTCTGGGTATGGCCTTTACAAAATAGATTAACTGCAGAGGACAGCATAAGACAGGTAAATAGATTGTACCACTCTCAGAATAACTACTTTCTGGTCCATTGCTCAAGTAAGACCACCTTTGCATTTGTTCCATTGGATTAAAAAGAGTGAATTGTGGAAATAAGTCCTTTACTTCAAAACTAGAGACTTTTTATTCTTATTCTTGCTTAGAACAGGAGACTGAATTGTACATCAGAATTCCAAGGTTCTGGTTTAAGAACTTCAAGAAGTCTTGAATATTGGCTCTAGATATAGTACCAAAATATGTAGAACTAAATGGACCATGAACGGTGTTTGCAAAATAGCTTCTGTGCTTTAGAATTTTATACATATATTTATCCTGTGCAATACATAAACAAATATTTAATGGCTTAAATATGTTCAGCCATGTGTTTCTTTAAAATGTACTGGCATAAATCTTCTGTATCTTTGCTGATATCCAGGGTATGTCATTTTAATTTTCATTTAAGTTGGAGACACCTCACAGCAACTACTCAAATTATGAAAACTACTTTTTAAATGTTTCTCTGAATGTTGCATGAAATCTTGGTTATTCCAACAAATGTAGCTGAGACAAGTCAGTAGATCTTGACTGTATTTGTGCTCATTGTCTATGTAGGACTGGAAACTGAGGGAATCTTCAAATTTAAAGAGACATTCTTTGCCTGAGCACACTTGAATGATACTCAGTGTGAGACTGAGGTTGGTTGAGTTGTGTTCATCTTGATGGGGCTCTAGTTCCACTAGAATAATGGTGGAAGAGGAATTTTAAATATGAAAAGGGAGAAGTTAACATCTGAGCTATGCAAAAATAAAGACATCTCATGTTAAATAAATAAAATACATCTCATGGAACAGTTGATCATACTGGTCTAATTAAATAAACATGGCACCTCATTCTGCCTTGTGAATTTCTGTTCCTCTTGTGAAAGGTCACTATCCCTCTAATGTACTGCTGAGAAATGCAAGGCAGGCATTATCAGGAGGGATCAATGAAGGAAAGAATATTCAAATAGGGAAATATCTACCTTGGATTATATCCTAATTGGATATTACATTAGTTTAAATTTATTTCACTCATAATACCTTATTTGAGACGTTAGAGACTAATGAAAGCTAATGTCAATTAGTTAAATTCTTGTTATGTTCAATCTAACAGTTGTCTGTGAACTGCACTGTATAATAAATAGGCACTAACTCATTCCCGAATTAATAAAATAATACTTTGGGAGGAGGGAAGGAAGGGAGATGCCTTTTCAGATTTCCTGTAATTCTTTACAATTCAAAAAGTGTAGTTGTTTTCTTGTGAATTTGTAATTATCTTATGTGAAATTATATTCAGTATAATGCATTCAAGATTCCCTTTTTTAAAAAGAATAGTTAAGATTTTATTAATAAAAGTAAACAGTGGCAAAGATCTATTGAAAGATATCCTCTTGTGAACTGCCAAAAGAGATTCTCTCTATCAGTCACACTCAGGACAATCCCCTGCTCTTCTTGAATCTAGACATTCAGGTCCTACACTTGCCCTTCCCAGACCATTTCTAAGTTTGTCTTTATTCTAAGTTTGAACTTGACTAAACTACAGTTGACCTGCATACATGGATTTCCTGCCTGTGAAATCTAATAAGTAATAGGACCCATATCAAAAGCATGCCTCTGAAGATATGGAAGAGGTGATAAAAAATAAAACACTTTTAAAATATTTAATATTACAAAAAGCATTCTCATTCTAAGATGCTCTGATGGTCAGTCAGTATGTGCTGGAAATCCAGTTCCCCTTTTAATGCAAGTATTACCTCCAGACATTTCTGGCTGACCTTCATGTCCTCTGCAGAGAGGTATGTTGTGATGAATTGGGTTTTCCACCTCCAACAACAAAAGTTCAGGCATAAGTCCAGCCCTTTACATGATGAGAGCAAAGGCTTGTTCTCTATATATCCTTCTATCCTTAATGCTGGAAGTAGCTAACTGCAGATAAATTTGCTTAAATACACCTGATTAGGCCATAATTTAAATGCCTTTCAAGGATGCAACTGGAATCTGAACACGACTCCTACTCTGAGGATGACTGCTTGGTGTCTGTGGGGCAGTAGAAAGGCAAACTGTAAACAACAAAGGAGTGTAGCAGGGTGCCTACCTCAGCAACCTGCCAAGAAATTTTTGAAGGCATTAGGCAGCTGCTGAAATACTTTTAATGGTTGGTATTTTTAACTTTTATTGTTGAGAACTCATCTGTCCCACTGAGTTTCATTTCTTTTGTGACATTGAGACTCTTTAAAACTGTGAATGATGAAAGCACAATTTTCTTTGAGCTATGAAAGTACTCTTCTCTACAGAATATCAGATGTTCAAGAGCATAAATAATCTTTTCCATAAAATCTAGGTAGAAATATCTTTCTATTGAGTATTTTGTTTACAGTTTTGATAATGAGGAGTAAATTTTCAATGAACCGCTTGAGATTTTGCAAGATTCAACTCTCCTTAACTTTAGGAAGGATTTTATAACTTATCACTGAGTTCCATATGAAAGCTGTCTTGCATGTGACCCCTGAGTATCTACTCTTCTATAATTTTACCAAAGTATCCAGTATTTTTATCATTATTGACAATACCATAATATTTCTTTTAAAAAAGTCATCAGCAGCATTGAAGAGTACAGCTGTGGATAAGAGAGTGCATGCTTTGTTGAAAACTGCCAGAACAATGCTAAAAAATGAGCTGTGTGACACAGATATTGGCATTTCCATATGGAAAAGTATTTTTGCTCGAATTTAACAAAATGAAATATAGTCATTGTTCATCATCCTTTATTTAAAGCTCTTTATCCTCCTTGTTGTATATTGGTTTGTCAATGACCCCTTGCGTAAACTGTGCCACTGATCTCCCCACAAAGAATTTTAAGATCTGTTAGTAGGAGACTATGTATAAGAGCTAGCATCATTAATAAGATTAACAGTATGATTGCATTGAACAAGATATAAGTTAAGGCAACATAGCATTACAGTTTGTTTGTGTCCATTGATTAACATCACTGGCAGCGCTGAGATGCATCATTACATAAAACAGAGGGCATGCTCACTCTGAGCCTTTTTAAGGTCCACCTTCTACATCTGAATTTATTCATATCAATGGAGTTACACTGATAATGAACATAAATTTATTCAATGGTGGTAACTCAAGCTTAAATTGAGAAAATTGAGAAATTTGGTTGCTGTACAGAGTATTTGCTTTCAGTTCAGTTTTTGTGAGGATGATTCTCTGCCACAACCCGGGGGAACGGAATAGGGTTGAGCACTGCAAGAAGGTCCTTGACACAGGTAGAGGTCCGGTGAAGCAATGCCAGGTTTATTGGGGTGACAACAACTTATATAGGAGAGGTTTAGGGGTGGAGTTTGGGCTAGGGAGGAGCATGGGATTGACATCTCAGGGATGAAGGCAATTGGGTAACTTGGAAAGGAGGGGAGGAGTTTTGGGTGTGGTTAGGGAATGAACCAATGGTAGCTACCTCTGCACTGCACCAAACTCTAACCAATGGCAGGCAGAGGAGCGGGAAAACAGGGGTTTTGGCGGGAAAACTGTGAGGGAATGGGGAAGACAATATGGAGGATTTTTATAAAAAACAACAACTGGGGTACAAACAGTATAAAACCCGTACAATAACCGCATGTAGGGAACTGGGGATAAAACTGGGGGTGATAACACAACTGTCCAGTCCTTGTAATAGTCCAATCAGGTAAATATTCGTCTCAATCCGGGTTATAAACTTGTCTCCATGCTGCATATTGTCTTTTTTCCTCCTCGTTGACCCCAACAATTCTCTTTCCTTATTTGGAGGGGAGAAGAGATTTGATCCATTGTAAATACTTATGTCATGGTAGAGATAGCTAAGATTGTATGTAATGTATTGTAGGATTTATTTTGTACAGTCATTGTAATATATATTCCCTTCCCCCATTTTTGAGTCTTGTGTGGTGTCTGGAAAACCCATATCACACTGAGTGAGATGTAGGAGGGGGCTTGGAGTAGGGAATTGGATTTTGGAGCTCTCAAACCATGACATCATCTGTTTCTTCACCTGACTGTGTTTAAATTACAAGGTTATCACTGTAAAAATCTCAATATCAAATATCTGAGCAAAACTTCAACATTTACATTTTTATTCATTTTAGATATTACTCAAGGGAAGCAAATTACAGCATTAAAGTAATTGAAGTGATTGAAAAGTCAAGATGTTATGGTGTAATATCAGCTATTGCACTGAATTAGCCTACCTTTTCATTCCGTTGTTTAAAAAAAACCCAAACAAAACGGCCCACAGAATGCCTTGTAAACCATTAACTCTTTATGAAGAAATACTGTTTAGTCAAAAATGTGAGAAGAAAACTTCTAAAAAAGGCTACTTTTGGTTGTCATAGTACAGAATAGCTGCTGGGGATTATTTTACAAACAGTAGAAACTTACAGAAAACAAAGTAATCTTCACAGAATTTTGCTTTACTGCAATAGCTGATGCATCTCTGCAATGTGCATTTTCTTCCTCTGACATTCTGAGGAGTTTCATATGCTGTGGAATATAATAGGACTTAAAGGTGTTTAACAACAAATTTTAACTACTAAACAAAACCGGATTCTAATTTTGTGATTAATTCCCAGATATTTTTCCATAAATGTGCAAATGGCTGGGACTCCATACATCATATATCAGAAGCACTCGTGTTAGAGAGTAGTTGCCTCCAGTAAAATAAACAACTTTTTTTTTCAGTTGTTTGGATAGTCCAATGACTTCACTTACACTTATCTCATCCCAGGAAGTGTTATTCATGATTTACACTAAATATTTGTGAAACCATGATTGCAACATTCAGTTCTAAATTTCAATTCTTATGTTTCTGTTAATCCTATTATGTTGTATTCCCTTTTGCTTCTCCTTCTTTGCTTCTCTTATCAAGCCCCTTGGCTGCTTCTAGTTTCTATTTTTACCAGTATTGCTGTATTCATAATATACTTTTGGCTTTGATATCTGTTTGCTTTTGAGATTAAGATCCAGAAAGACAAAGAGTGTTCAAAAAGTATTCTTGTTCACTAATTTTTTTTATGCTTGTCTATACACTGAACAGAGGGAATAAAAGTAAAAATAACATGTACTTTGAGTGGGAGATCACCAAGTAGTACTTCAGATTTCCTAAAAGGAGTTACACAGCTTTCTGTGTCCATCCTACAGTAGCACTTGTTGCTTTTTTTATCCAAACTGAGGCTATTGTATTAGCCACACCATCTAATTGTAGACTTTCAGATATCTAGTGTCTAAATTTTGTGGCCTGGTTAGGAAGGTAATATTGCTGTACTTTCTATATAAAAAGTTGTTGACAAGAAGGACAAATTACTAAAAAAGTTAAATATATTCCAACTGAAACAAATTTGAAGGTGCAGAGTTCATCCAGAGAGTCTTAGTTTAGTATTACTAAGCAATGAATATTTGGTTACTTGGATATTTCAGCCTTTGTCTTTTATACTAACTCCGGAAAAAAAAAACAGACTATAAATACATCTATCAAATCATTGAGGAAGCAATGGCTAGAATGAAAAAAAAGAGATCAGAAAAAATAATTCAGGAGTATCACAAGTTTTATATATTTTCTTTTTTTTTTTAATAATGTGAACTATTTAATTTTGTGTCAATATTAATTTTAGTATATCACTAACCTCTGAGGTATGTAATGACCTCTACAGTTCTGTTTTTTTCATGTCCTATTTTCCCTTACATATGCATGCTGGATGTGTCTCTGGATGGCCCTAATACAATCTCCCACGATGCACTATGGTCTTTCTGGTTACCATCACTATACAGTTCATTGTATCCTCTGTACCCATTGTACCACTTTAGTCACAGGCCCAAAGCTCTGGAGCTTCCTTGGGACTAGTATGAGCATATATTTTGACATCATTAGGACAAGATCTTTCTGTACTCTCCAAATCTTTATTTATGTAACATAAAACACATTTAATGAAGTTAATAGATTTTTTCCTAAAATAGAAATTTTATATTCTTTCTTAATCATATGAAAGATCACAGAAGAAAATATAAATACAGAAAATAAAACTTCAATAGATTTTAATGTTCATTCATAACAACAACAATTTCCTGGACTATGCTTTCTCATGAGCTGTTACCTTTTATCCCAAAGAACTGAGGTCATACATACTTTAAAGAAAGATCTTATTGAACGCACATAACCATGCCAGGGTCAGTTCCCTCCATTTTTTGCAATACAACAAAATAAATGTTACCCAGTTTTAGGCATGACAATTAAAGCTTATTCTTGTACCCTGGGGAAAATAATTTCACTCCCCAAAAATTTTTGATTTGTTGGATACATACCAGGATAGAGTTAAAATTAAGACTCTCAGATTAAATATTTTTTTTTAAAGAGAGGTCTTTTCCCACTAATATGCATTTTAGAATTCCTACGAGTTCAGTAGAAGTGGAGATAAACTAATGCTGAAAATATTTAATCTGAATTCTCTACACACTAAACTTTTGAGAAGAGTTGAGATGGCAGAAGAAAATGAGGATTTTGTGAGAATTTCAACTTGAAATAAAACTTCTAATTCAGTTTCAAGCTACTTCAATGAAAATTTTAAAAGAGCTTGATGACTTTTTATTTAAAAATTAATTTTAACAGTTTAAGCAAGACTGTTGGAGCTTTTAAGGGCTTTTATTGAAAACAAACAATGAATCAGGCACAATTAGTTTCAGTGGTACTGAGTATCATTTGCTTTAAAAAAATTGAGGAAAATGAATTTTGTCAGATTTTAAAAAAGGGTCTTCAGCCTATAATATAATTATTTTAAAAGACAAATCAACAAAATAGTAGAACTTCAGACTCATTCTCTTAGGAAAAACAGATATATAACTTATTTAAAAATAGATGTGCTTTTTCTAACAAAAAAAGGGAAAAAAAGTTGTTTGTTCATCAATTTTGTATGTTTTACAAGTTTTATTAACAGAAGCTACCTTTACTATATAGATGAAAATGTGCAAGAGGCATCTTTCATAGTCTCTGAACTCAGTGATCTATTACGTAAATGCTTTTACTCTCTGGACAGAGGGAGAGAATATAAACTTTGACAATGTGTTTCAGCCTCAAACCCAGCATATTGCTGACCTACTTCAGATACACAGGAGCGCTCACCCAGAAAGTTGCATCTCCCAAAATGTCAGCCTTGGGGCAAGCTGCTCTCCCACTCACCACAGCTACCTGCTAAGAAGAGAGCAGCAGCTCTGCACCCACCTGTCATCCCAACAAGCAGCTTGTATGAAAATGCAAGGGAAGCGGGAGCAGTTCTTCATTCCTGAGTGCAACTATCATAATCCAAGTGCAATCTAATGCAGTGAGAATGTAGGTATGAGGTGGGAAATATTCCAATTCTCTGGGCTAATTTCTGGTTTATTTTGATGAAATTCAGAACACATGTAACAAAAAAAATGTCTGTTTCTCATCCAAAAGCTGCTTTTAGGAGGAGCAATTCTCAGTGGGAAAAGGTCCAGTCTTTGTTTCTGTGACAGCTTGACAGGAAGCACTCATAGCTTTTCAAATCTGCTAAAAGCCACTTGGTAGAATATTAATCTGTTTCAAAAAGTGGAATGTTATACTAAATCAACCAGAAAATTATTCTGGTTCAGATGCTATTTCTACAAAATGCCTGTCCTTTCAGCTCAACTCAAGCTTAAGTTTCATGGAACTTAAGTAGCTCCTTACCAGTAGGAACACCACTGGACACGTTGCTGAGAAATTGTTTCATTTTAAACATAGAGTTTTATGCTTCAGATATTAGTCATAAAGATTACTCGTCTCCTTCTTCCCCTGCTTAGCCAAAGTCAGGGCAAGAGATTAGCAGGAGATTAGCAGCCAGACAGACCAGGAAGACTTTCTCTCAGTATCATCCTGTCTATTTTGAAGGACTCTCCTGCAACTCCCCACTGTCTCACGCTGCAGAGGGCACAGGAGTGAAGAATAAATGCTGGCAAAAGAAAGGAAAACTGGAAGAAACAGGTTGGGATCTTCCTAGCTCTTTCTGTATATTGCAGCTGTATGTCTTTGATCCCTTTCTGAGAGAAGTGCTGGTGGTTCCTCTGAAAATGCTGGCTGGTATGTGAACACTTGAGTGAGAAGGAAGTACAAGGACAGAATGAGTAAGCCCTGCAAGCCAGACAGCCACAGATGCTTTCCTTTAGTGTGTAGTTCCCACTCAACATCCATCTTATTAGATGGAAATCTTCTTGGGAGAGAAAAGTTCCTGTGAAACTCTGCTCCAAAGAGCAAAGTCATAAACTTCTGAAAAGCATACTTGGACAATTATTAGGAAAAAAAAAAAAAAAAAAAGAAAGGGTTAAAGGGAACAA
>NW_016690227.1:2508064-2587244 GCF_001604755.1 Lepidothrix coronata
ACAGACACAGTGGTCTAGCACAGGACTACATTACCTTTCTCTCCACTGTCTTTTTTATAGGGAGCTTTAGCAAAGGAATGACTTTTAAGTACTTTAATTTAAGTTGCAGAGGCCTCTGTATGTCACTTGGAAAATCAAAAGGGTCACAGGAAAAAAAAAATTGTATTGGAAAAAAAAAATCTATCAGGGAGTCTAATGAAAAAATGCATATTTTCTGTGCAGAAAAAAAATGCAGTTTTCTGACTTGTTCTGGGATAAATCTTGTTGTTAATCAATATGGAAGACAATATGCATCCACATACTTTAGTATATTTTTAGGTATTATTTTGCTCACTTGAAAAAAAAAGAAAAAAAAAGAAAAAAACAACCCTAGGCAATTGTATTAAACCAGCAACACTGCTTTGCTATATGAAAGGTAAAATTGTAAAGCCAGCTGCTCAGAGTAAGGAAAAGCTGCAATGAAGCTTACCAGTGCTCCTTTTGTACATCTGCATTGGAATTAATTACATAATCATACAGTATTTTTTCACAAAACTCCTGCCTTATTCAGTGCACAGCATGAAGGGAGCTCACTGAATGGGTAACTTCGATATTTCAAATACGGGGAGCTTTCAATATTCAAGTGATTGATTCCAAATACTTAAAAATTGATTTGGTTTGCATACAAATTGATCCTGAATTAGGCAATGGTTGTGTCCATGATGAAAACACTTCAGTTAAATGACACAAAGAGAAAGCTTAATTGATACTTTATGGTTTCTCAGCAGATGTCTACATTCAAATGGAATTACTGTAAAAGAATTTTCAGAAAGATGTAGGTACTGTATCTGAATAAATCATTTGCATTTGCTCAAATGAAGTTATATGCAGTAGGAGGTTCTGGTTATACCAGCAAGTCATAAACATACTTTTATTTTTGTCTCTCTTTTTTCAAATTGTGCATTAAAATGAATCCAGAACGGGACTGATTTCCTGTATATTATGTCAGCTTCATGCTGATGCAACTCTCTTAATTGCACTCTTTTACCACCTAACTGCCAGTTATATCAGTAAAACCCAGTCTGTACACATATATACTGTATTTATTGTCCCATCATTTCTCTTTATAGAAAAAATAAAATCGTATGAAAATTCTGTAGGGCTAAGAATTTGAATTCTAAATAAAAAGTGGAGCACAGTTGAAACCAGTGGCAAAGACCATAAGAGTGAAAATTCGTATGTAGTTTCTAATAAGACTGTGAGCTCCGGTTCACTTCCCCCCTCTGACGGTCCCAGTGTAAGTGAGTCTGCTTTTCCTGTGTATCTTTGTAAACCTATTGTCTCCACGTACTAAAGCTCCCACAATGCTATGAAGAACATGATGCAGAAAAAGAAATGCAGATCAGATATCAGTATGTGAAATAAAATGCTGCCAGTTCTTTTAAATCCTTTCTGCAGTTTGATCCAAATGCTGTGACTAGGTTGCTGTGGTTAAGATTATTAGGCAAAATATTTTCCACAAGAAACCACTACTTTTCTCCACTTAATTACCAGATGTTAAAAAACCCCAAGTAGTTATTCTTCTGGAAACTCGTCTGTGCCTTTTAGCTAATTACTGAAAACTTCTTAGTGATTTCATGCAGCTTTTGCTGTGATGTTGCAGGGCTCTTAATGTTAACAATGGTCTGTATCTATAACATAGTCTAGCATGATGACATAACTTGTAGCCATTAAGTTAGCCCCCTTCAAACACGGGCTTTGTCAAACAGGTAGAATCTGTACTGTTTCAGTACAGATTCTGTTTCAGATTCAGTCTCTTGATCCCTGCTTCTTTCACATTCCTGTCTGGGAATAGAATAGAGACCCAAAGTCACAGACTGTATAACTCAAACCCCCCTCAAACTATGAGAGCAAGTTCGTAATTTTAAAGGTTTTAAAAAGTTAAACATTCTATAAGAAAGAAGAGTAAACTTTCAAATGCATGGATTAGGGAACTCCAAAACTTCTATATTTTACTGGAAAATGGGGAATCCTTTATGGCATTTCTGCACAGCTAGGGCAGCACAAATGAATCATGAATGGCTAAAATGTCTGTTCATTTTGTGGAGATATAAAGGATTCACAAAACTGAAGACAGTGGAGAGTTGGACTGTTGATATTTTAAAGAGAGATGAGTTTCATCCATTAAGATATAGAAAGAGGAGTCTCAAAGATGCTCAATTGATTAATTTCTTGAGGGTAAGAGCAAACTTTCAGTTTCAGTTTGTGACTTATCCTACGGTTTCTACTATTTGAGCAATGTGTTTGAAGTTAGTTTTTCATGTTTGGTAGATTTCCACCTCCAGTCTGGCAGAGGTTAAAGTTGTACAATTGAATTAGCCAGCCAAGCCATTAATGTGTAGTAGAACACACTTCTAATTTATTATTCATCTTACCTGTTGTGAATCCAATCCCGAAATTACAGTTTCGTAAAGGACTGTGAATAACTAGAACTACAATTCTTTCATAAACTACTTCTAGGTTTAGCAGATGGAAAAGAACTGTGATAAACACTCCGGGTAAGTTGCTACAGTTTCAATTCAATCTGTTTTTATGGAAATGTCACAGAAAGTGTTAAAATCCATGCAGGTATTAGTAATTTTAATTTCAATTTTATTTTATTATTACAAATATTTTGTTGAAGTTAATACTGTAAGCATGTTATTGCAGTTGTAACACTATTGGAGTTCTGATTAGCACTACATATGGTAGTAGGTCCTCATGTTTCATAGTCTTCTCCAGCAGCCTTCCTACAGTTATTTATAACTCTGTCAAAAATATTAAAATCTTATGGCTTGGGGTTATTGACTTGTAATGATCATCTATGCTTATGTTTACAGTGACAAGTCGTGTTACCTACTAAGATCAGAAAAAAGTCAGTGCTGAGAATACAACACCCATACCATGTGTGTTTCGCCTCTCAGTTTTGGACAAGCTCTAGCCTGATTCCATGGGTAGGATTACTAGTAGAAGTGAACATACTCCAAGGGCACATCTTCAGATATAGCTTCATAAAAAATTAATCCAATATCTCTTCATATGAACCAAAATGGAATTAGTCAAAGGAAAACTTCAAACACAGTTAATTTTAAAACAGAAAGTGAAATCAATAAAAATTGTCACTGTCACTACTTTACAAAGTATGCAAAAATGTGTAAACCACTATGATTTTCATGAAAATAGCAGAAATCATCCAACTGCAAGTCATTCATCTGCAAATAAAATTGATCACAAATTCAAAGATTCTCTCTGTAATTTTTTTTTTTACTTTTGTATATGTTAGAAAAAATTAGGGAAAATTTTATTCTTGGGGATTTCCTAGTTTCCTTGTTGAAAAACAGTAACAAAAATAAAAAAAGAAATAAAAATTGATAGCTTGTCCATTTGAAAATCAACAAATTTTGAATGATACATTGATAAGCAACACTTCTTTTTCCCAAGAAAATACCTTTTCATTTTATTCTTGTCCTTTTTAAATAAGAGCACATATATAAATTTACAAGCATTATTCCTAACTCCCTTACAGGAGTTATTTCCTGTTACTTCTTGCAAGACTAGGGTTGTGGTTGCTATAAATTCAGTCTGGAAATGTATATATTGGAACTGGGGCCTCCCACATCCATTGTGAATTCAAAAGCTAAGGAAAAGGATTGATTTCCCCTTGGCCTGTGAATGACACACAAATTTCCCTGACAATTTTCCCAAAAAATTAAGTGTTCCCAGTATTTAAAAATTTCAGTATAGTTTCTTCTTTTCAATAATTGGCTGGTACTATCTCTTAAATTTGATCCAAATTCTCTAACTGGCTTACCTGATGTAAAGTGCCTTTCTTGCAAACAAACCATTTCAGAAACTGTTCACAGTCTATCAGGTAAGTTTTTCCCTTTGCTTCTTCAACTTTTTTTTATTGAATCACTGGCATTTTTATTCCAGTAATACATCTTTCCTCCCACAGAGACAGGGCCCCCTCATAGTAGGCACACAGAATGAGAGACAGTCCTTGGCCTGTATGGTTTATTAATTGGCTGGATAAACGACGGGAGGTGGAGCGCTGCCTAAGGTGATAACAGAGGTCACTCATCAAGCCAGCACTGGAAGCTATTACTTATTACACTGAAATCCAGTGTCATGCTGAAGGACCTCCTAACAGTGTTTAAAATGCACAGTCATTCAGGCTGGGGAAACATAAATTAAGCACGTTATTTAAACACATCTCCCGCTGCAAGTCTTTCTCTATATTTTTTTCTTTTTAACCAGAAAAAAATACCCTTTAAGACTTACATAGCAGATATTTCTTTGTGTTCCTTCAATTAATTTCTTTATATTTGTCCTGTTCTGGAAAAACACAGAGAAACCAGCTAAATAATTCTTCCAGCCTGTTATATACATGCATTTTGAAATGCCAGATAAAATTAAAGACCTAAGAAACAATTCCAGCATCTTCTTAACAAGACTAGAATTACTGACAGGCCATAAGGATGGCCTGTATTACTTGTATTTAATAGGAATTAACCTGTTCTTGTTTGTAGTGTGTCATTACTACATAGACCTCCTAAGCTTTGTCACACCTCCTCCTCTAATGCTTAATGAGGAGCATTAATTTTTTCCCTCACTCTAAAAAAATAGTGTAATCATTACTAACTGTTAGCTGACATGCCTGTCAGCAAAGGTGTTCTTGATATCTCACATACATGCTTACCTAAGCTTTGAATACTGACTTTATCTAACTGAATTTCTCAAACTAGGCATAAAAAACATAGACACATTTCCCCTCTTGCTTAATTATTATTTTGTTTAAAAAATCATCAAATATGCTTCTTTACGTCACTCTATATGGAAACAGTGGAAGGAGATTAAAAAATTAAGACCTTCTATTCATACTGTTCTTTGTGAAAAAGAAAGCTTTCATTGATTGTATTCTGTGGCAAAATGGATTATCATAAAACATGGCATCATGCTTTGCTGGGAAAATGTGTCATCTGTTTTGCTTTAATCTCATTGTGGAGCAACTGTCACAAATGTCTTCTGTATGAATTTTTTCTTTATCCCATTTGACTAACTAAGAGTAAATGTCAATGCAAAGGCACCTAAATAAAGCAGAATAGCAGACATTTCTGTACCTATTACTATCGCTGTCAATGGAGTTTAACATCAGATCAATACAGAGAGGAAAGTGATAAGCATATTGCTTTCCAGGGACTGTAAAATGTCTTTAAAGCAAAGCCAAATATGTTAAACTCTTAAACATCTTACTTGCTGGATAAATGTTGATCCCTGTGAACTTTTCCTAAAATACCAAAAAGATGGATAAAATAGATCAGTTTTGCAATCTTTGGGCAACATTCTCAGTACTGTGAAGAATCCTATTCTTAACTAGCAGAGAACAATTCTGCTTAATATAACAGCATCTTTACAGTGAGTGTTATATTCTGTTCCCCTTCATCTTAGGTGAGCAAGGAGAGCAGAAAGTTATGATGAGATTACAAATAATAAAATTAATAAAGCTTCATTTTTAGCTTATAAAATGGGATTGAACTCACTCATTCCCAAACTTACGAAAAAGGTAGAAGGAAAATACTTTACTATTGACCAAGACAATAGCTGTGCCCTGAGATTTATCATATTTCTACTTACTTTCGATTCATGATGCACATTTGGATTCTTGTAAATCACTACAATGTATAAACACATTTCTGTCAGGTTACTGAAATTAAGTTGTCTGGTTTGGAGAAAAATGATTTCTTAGTTTACAGGTTGCCTCATTCTGTCTGTCTGAATGAGACAGAGATCCAGATATACTGCCTAACACAGAGAGTGACATTTACTCCATATCTAAACTTGTTAAATGAGTTTATAAAAGCATGAATTAAGTTGTTTGTGGGTTGCAGAATATGCTTCCATCTTCTACTGTTTCTACATTCTTTAATTCTGGATTTCCTGTTTAGTTCTGGTGGTCAGTCTGTGTATTTCCAAATAAAGGGTGAATAGTATCTGCTGCATGGATGAAAAAATAATCTGCTGCTTTTTCTTCCCTTCCCTTGCCTTGCCTTGCCTTCCCTTGCCTTGCCTTGCCTTGCCTTGCCTTGCCTTGCCTTGCCTTGCCTTGCCTTCCCTTCCCTTCTCTTCCCTTCCCTGCCCTTCCCTGCCCTTCCCTGTCCTTCCCTTCCCTGCCCTGCCCTGCCCTGCCCTGCCCTGCCCTAATCTTCCCAAACCTTCCCAAATCTTCCCTTCCCAAACCTCCTCTTCCCAAACCTTCCCTTTTCTTTTTCCTTTTTTTTTCTTGACAGTTATAAACTGAAGTAATTATAGTTCACTATTGAGATATAAAACATGGTTTCATTTCGAGTCTTAAATAGTATTTGGACTGCAAGATTCCCTTATGTGTAGGCACTGAGTGACTCATTCAAAACTGAATAGATTTTAAAATAAAACTAAAAATCCATTCTGTGAGAATGTCTTAATAGAAAACCAGTCCGAAAAATAATTTGTTGCATAGAAAGAATTCTACATATCCAAAAACAATAGTTCATTTCCTTAGTGATGTCAAATGTCACTAAAGGTTGGATTCAGTTTTAAAATTTGTTAAATGACTCAGAGATTTTTTTAAAAATTTCAATTTTTTAATTTCTACACTGATTTTCTAAAGAATTCACCATAATTTTTTTTTAAAAATGTATTGATTATATAGGCAGTGTTATTTTTCTTGATTTCCACTTACTCTGCCATGGGATCCCAGTCCTTGTGACTTCAGAACTAGTGTCCAGGTGAAAAATTTAGCTCTAAAGTCACTTATGACAACAAGAGGTGACTAATCAGCAGAAATGGATTATCTCCCTAGCAACAGCACTTCGACTTTTATAGAAGTATCCAGGGAGCTAGCAATAAAGAAACAGGCAAAATGGAATTACCTTTGAATTAATGGTATTTGAGCAGGTAGCAGTGGAAAAGAGAATGACTTTGGTATACCAATCCAGGAAGCCCAGAGCATAGGAAACATAGCTCCTCTCAGCAGCTCAGACAAAAAGGTTTTGGCTTCTGACAGCATCCTACCGAGCACCAGGTTATGTCTGGCCCTTCACTCATCCAAAACACTCAAAACCTTATGTTCAGATTGCCTAACTGAAGAACTAAGGCACCCAAATATTTAACCAGGTTACTCAACCACAACAACAGATTTCTTTCCTCTAGGAGAAAGAAGTTTTCTAGAGTAGGGATTTTTCCTTTGTAGGAGACTGAAAAGGCCTTCTGTAAGAAATAACGACATTTGCAGCTTCTGTCCTAAGTGCAAGGCACATTTCCTTGATTTTATCTGCTCTGATATCATAGGAGTGGAAAAAAGAGTTCAACGCCTCTCTTCATACAGTACTGAGGACCATTCAGCTACTACAACGAAAAATGCAGTAAATCAATCAGAACAGGACATGAAAGGTTTTCAGACAACTTTCCCATCTGACAAGTTTGCTTGCTCTGAATGACCCCAGAATACAATGTATTCTGAAGCATGTGGGAAAAGAGCAGTGGAATGTATTGACACATAGGTGGGAGAAGGCTGTGTCACGCAAGGTGTTACACAGCCTGCAATTTCTTTCTTTTTATAGAGCAAGAACAAAGAAAAATGGGTCTAGCTTATATATCTTAATAGACTGTAGCTCATGGGCTTCCTGCCAAAGGGTTAAGTGCTGCTGTTTGGCCCTTGGTTTCAAAGACAGAAATGGCCATCTTTCAATAGTAGATGTTCCTATGCTAAAGAAAGAGCAGGTGGCTGAGGGAAGAAAAGCAATTGTGAATAAAACAGGTAAATAACAGCTGTGACACAATCTTTCTTCTTAGCTGAGCATTTAGTTTGAGGTGGGGTTTCTTTTTTATTTTTTTTTCCAGTTTTGGCTCTGAGAGGGATTTCTATGGAAGATTAGTTTCAAAGGAAGATACTATTCCACTATGATACACATTTAGATGCATTTATCACCAAGCTTTTGAAGGATTCTAGCAGCATTTCATGAAAAAAAGTTAACAATTGTTCATGGAAAATATCTGACAGCAAGGTCAAATGAGCCACAAAGGAGGTGACATTTGTCCATTAAGCTCTTGCTACAGCATGAAACTAGTTGACCAAGAAAAGCATATAGCATTTAAGGATTTAGTCATATTTTCTATGGCAATAGTGTACTTTTCTGTGTGCTAAAGAATGGAAATGAATTTTAATGCTTATCAGGCACTTAGGCTATCTTATATGAAACCAGAATTGGCAACTCCTCCTGCAGCTGTTGCAAACAAGTCCAGCCAATCATCAGTACTTGTGTGTTTCATTCATCCCTCTGTAAGAGAAATAGAGAAGCAATAGATTCAGAACATTTTGAAATTCAGTTTTAACAAAGTGGATGATTTTCTTTGCAGAGCCAAGTCTTTTAGTTTGTTGTTGTTGGGTTTTTATAATAATTTCACCAGCCGAATTGGATTGAGATTGCTGCCTTCACAACTACAAAAAGCAAAACAAAACTGTTTTCCAAGCTTCTAACAACTCTGGGCTTCACCAAGTCTTCTAATGGAGAAAAAGTGTCTGTATAGCCCATTTTGAGTTCTGCAACCAAAGCTTTCAAAACCACACCTGTATGTTTTTATCCCATGTGATCTGGTAGCATGTTCTTAACTCCAAGTGCCACATCAAGTAACAGGAGAATTATCTGGTATATAACTACTTGTTTGTACCAATATGCAAGCAATTCATGGGGTACTCTAAAACATTGTAATGTAGTGAACAATATTTGTATTAGTTAAAATAATCATGATAATGGATTCTTTATCAATTTTTCTGACTTTCACTATACATTTGGTAAAATCCAGTATTTTGCATCTGCTTCTACTTCATTGAATTGTCAGCTGCATCTATATGAGGCATGTACAGGAAACTTCTATTCTGATAGGCAGTTATTGACATGTTCTTTAGTTGCCACTGATGATGGCACAAGTTTCAGGAGACATTAATTTTGCGTACTCATTGACCCTTACCACTTTGAAAAAGTGACAAGTGGCTATGTTAAAGTCCACAATCTGATTAACTAGTAGCAATTAAATTGTCAGCTGCATGATAGGCCTGTCTAGTCATCTGCGCAGCACTTTCAAGTTCATGCTCTCCTGATAATTCCTCTCTTTGTAGTTATTCAGGTACAGACATTCAGATGCTTAAATATTTCCAAAGCTAACCTATCGTCTCTCACTATAACACATTGAGTGTAAACTGAAGTATGAAATAAATTCTTTAAAACCACCAGAATGTCAATTTGATCTATTTTAATTTTTGATGTTTCGATTATTTTACCAAAAATCTGTCTCGCTTGCTGCTGTTGTTTTTTGCAGCATTGTTTGCTCATCTTAGTTTGGCTTGGTTTGGTTTGGTTTTCTGGGAAATTGGGTTGAAGACCATATACATGTTTATCATGTCCTGGGTGTTAGATTGGACAAATCTAGATAATGATAGGCACATCCCAAAAGCGTGTGCAAAATATTCACATTTCTTTTCCTCTGGGAAAACACTGTCCAGGCTTGAATGACCAGATGGCTTCAATGCTTCCGTTATGCTATATTCTGCTTCCTGGTCATGTTTTCAAAACAAGATAGAATAGAATAGACTGCAACTTATTTGCAATAAGTTTTTAGTAGCCTTTAGTTCACTTTCCCTTTCAGTCATACAGTTTCTATT
Source organism: Lepidothrix coronata (assembly GCF_001604755.1). Classification (NCBI taxonomy): domain Eukaryota; kingdom Metazoa; phylum Chordata; class Aves; order Passeriformes; family Pipridae; genus Lepidothrix; species Lepidothrix coronata. The sequence continues at coordinate 2,517,780 of NW_016690227.1, forward strand.
CTTTGTCATAACTACAAACATCATAGTTCATACATTTCACCAATAAGAGTTCTAAATGCCATATAGCAATGTCATAGAATGCATTCTCATCCCTTTTTGAGGATGCACGAATGACTTATAAGGGATGAAGAAGGATTTTTTAGTAAGGGGATATCACAACTACGTAGGAGTAGCAGTAGTGGTGCCCAGGAACCACTGATTACTTGATTTCAAAATGAAAATGGTGTCTTAGAAAATCTGTATAGCTGTAACCTTAAAGTAAATTCCTTTAGCCTCAGAGATTTTGTATTTCTGAATGGTTTCGGTTTGGTTTTTTTTTCTTATCTGAAGCTGTGATTTTGCCAATTTTCTAATCTATCTTTTTTATCATTGAAAAATTGTGTGCATCAGTGATATTTTACTGCCTCCTTTTCACTTTAATAGACAAAATAAATAACAAAGATAAGAAAATCTAAGCATTTTGAGTGCATGGGCTATCTGCTATGGTACACAAAGGAAAAACATAAAGAAATACTGAGATGCAGGAGAAAACATGTAAACCAAAAAAACAGTGCATAAGTAATAAAACATAACTCAATTTTGCCTTTTTTCCCCCCCATCTGAATCCTTTCTTGTTGCCCTAGTGCTATTTGATTGATCTAGTCAAAAGACATCTTCCACCTCTGACAAATCCAGAGAATATCAGCATATGCTCAGATTACACCGTACTGACTGACCTACTTGGTCTTGCCTTCAAGTTTAGGCTAAGGTCTGCATTTCTGCTCTGTCAGTTGTGTGAGTGATGCACATTTGTTCTCATCTCTTTCCTCAATCATCCATCTGCAACCTGTAGTAGACTATTCCTGTGCTGCTATGATACTGTGATACATATTGCTGTCTTGCTTGTTTCTAGTAATATGTCGAAGATAGAAGACAAATAATTATATATCAAAATAAAGCTCTAATATACCGTATCCGTGCTGTCCTAGTCCCATTTGCCCATCATTATGTTCCCACTTACTCCCAAAACTGAGAATATCTTGGACACCTTGCTGACAAATGCAGTAGATAATATAAAGACACAGTTCTGAGCAGTCTGCCCAAACCTTTACACACTGAATGACAACTGGTTTGTTACTGTAAGCTAAGGAAAATTGTGAATGCCATGATGCCACCACTGTCACCTCACTGTTTTCCATTACACTGGCTCTGCTGCCCATCCTGAAATATCTCTGCTTTAGAAAGCTCCCAGGCCTTGCATTTCCTTCACTAGAGGAGAAAAGGAAATTAATAATCTTTTAATGATTATTGTATTTCTCTAAAAGCATTATTCTATTTCTGATAAAGCTGTCAGTTGGTAGGTTGGTAGGCAGGTAGTCAACCTGCAGGGCTGACTCTGCAGCTATCATGACCTAGCATAATTTGGCTGAAATCAACTGTATTATATTGAGTTTCCTTGTGGAGTAATTCATGTGTAGATAGTGCTAGTGGCTCTTCTCAGATTCTCATATTCATATCTCCTATAAATATCCTACATAATAACCAATCTTCTCTACTGATTTTCAGCAAATTTTTATTTATTTTTTTCTGTATAAGAAAGAGTTACTGGCCTGGGCCTCCATTTCTGCACTTAAGGTCACAGGATCTCTCCAGCTGCTTTGAATGTACGATCTAGATCTAAATCATCCATATTTGTGGGAAATTATAGGCCTTGTCTTTGAGGTTGTAGTACAGCTCGCCTTGGTTTTTTTTGTTTTGACTTAAGAAATGTAGCAGTTGGGTTTTAGGAAGGATGCTCGATGAAGCATCCTGGGAAATGAAGGCCCAAAGTACTCCCACACCTGAGCAGTGAAGTACCCATGGTGATTGGTTGTTAAGGTCACATGGTGTGACCTGTTAACCCATATATAAGCTGTTGTCTCATTTGAATAAAAAGGATTTGGCCCTGAACCCCCAAGCTAGCTGTGTCCGTATAATTTATTTGCTTATTATATTAATAAAGCCATAAAGAAAAGGCAAAATATTTGCTGTAAAAGAAAAGGAGCAGACAGAGGTGTGTTGTAGCCTTTTGTTAAAAATAAAAAAACAAACAAACAAAACCAAAAACAAACAACCAAAAAAAAAAAAACAAAAAAAAATCTTAATTATCCACTTAAAAAGAGGTTGTCTGCAAAGAAAGCAGTATTCTTTTTCATTTTTGCCCAAGTGTTAGGTCTAATTGGGATACTTCAGAGCTGGAGACTAATAAGAACCACTAAGGGCTATATTGTTTAAAAGCATAGGCCAAGAAAACATGCCTGTCTTGGTAAGACATTAAAGATCTTTCAAAATTAGAATTTTATTTAACCTTGGAGTCAAATTTCTCATGGAAAGAGTGAAGTCTTTAAGAGGCTTCTTTGAAAATGGAATTGTTTTCCCATTCTTTTCCTTTTTATTAATATTAAGGTCTTTTAAATGTGTAAAACCTTTCTTGCATCACTTCCCAACAAAAGGTTGAATCCTTTTTCTGTCTCCAGCCTGGTAAGCACCGTCCAGAGAAAATCCCATGCACTGAGAACTGAAGAATTGCTCAGCGCTCCTGAGATTTCCTGGTGACATCAGCAGACACCGTCAGCCGTGCTGAAAGTGACCCATCTTTCCGTTAAACTGCTTCTGAAAGGCTTCTGGCCTCTCTAGAGGTAAGCTTTCAACAAGGGCTACAGGAAGAGCAGCTTGCTGGATTAGTGTGGGGAAAGTGTCAGAATATACCAAGTTTTATAAATGAGTTTAAATGTGAAAGATAAGTTGATACAATAAAAGGTTTAATTCAAGGCTAACTTTACAGACAGCAATGATTTGAATTTGTTTTGTCTACATTTCTCTAATCTTCAGCTGTGAATGTTTCTTCTTTCTTCATTTTCAGATAGTCACGTAGTCCTTGCCATATATTCATTATGCATTCATCTATCTACTTCACTTTTTTTTCCCTGTAGGCAACTCGGTTTGGTTTCAGTTGGTTTGGTTGCTTCACTGACAGGAGTAGCAGCAGTGCTTTCAGGAGTTTCTAGGTATCCCTTGAACAAAACCTGTCACTATACAGAACAAAGAATTAAGATCCTTTCCGTATCTCACATTTAGTTCCCATCCCTTTTTAACGTTGCTAAACAGTCTCTTCCAGTGATGCTGTATCTTTGAAATTCATTAAAATGCTTCTGCAATGTAAATTTGTTCTTATCGGGAAAGCTAGAGAGTATATCAAATGAAAAAGCCTCTGAAAAGCCTCAGGAAATCTCTGCCTACAAAGTATTCATACCATTTCTCTCATTGTGAATGACTATAGTATTAGTATTAGTACCAGGAAGTAGCACAAAAATGCTTCTGACAAAATTGATAGTTTTTCCTTTTTTTTTTTTTCCTTTTTGATTTGAGAAGGGGTTTAGATTTTCAGAACTTAATTTTCAGATTTTCAGAATTTATTTTTGCCTTACTTCTATGCCTTCCAGCTTGCATGGAAGAGAAATTAAGACACAAGAAAAGATATTAAGGTATTTAGGATAAGAACTGTGTTTTACAGTGAATTCATACAGTGAATAACACAATAGAGATGATTAATTGAGACCTCCAGGTGCTACTGTGTTATAAACACTCATTTACTGAACATATTAATTTAGTCTCTTAAATGGACTGTGGATGTCTCTTGTACAGACATGTGGAACATAATGAGAACATTGATGCATCACTCCCTAAATGTTACACTATGCTATAGTTTTGGGGAAAGGTGTATAGGGATTTTTAGTGCATTTCTAGTGCAGAGGGAGATTTCCTTCCTTATCATTGTCTGCCTCTCTTCTACAGCGTTGACTAGGAAAGGTCATTTAAGTTGTATTACGGATTCCCTAGTACCTCCATTTCCTGACCCGCAATGCGTATATCCGGTGGACACAAGTGTGACAATGACATGTGTAATACACAAAGGAGAAGCGTCCCCTTTAAATTTCCTGCAGTGTGACTCGAGTAAATTTGGAGGCTGTTCTGTTTATATAGGTGAGAGAGGGAAAAAACTGCCTGAAAATACTGTGATAATGGAAAAGCTGACACCAAAAAGAAGTAGTTAGAAATAATTTTTTTAAAAAATATTACATTTAGCACACAAAATTAACTATACTTACATTGCCAACTACTGTAGGCTAGTAAGAGCAGATGTGGATGGCAAGAGAGTCGGAGCTGGGGATCTGATTCCTGGACTATATATATTTTAGGATGTTTTTTCTTCAGACCAGCCCTGGACTGTTTGCATAGACTGAATTCCCTCTCACATCTGAAGTGTATTTGTTTTGCTGCTAAAGTTTCTTGTTCGATTCAAGCATTCCAGTTGAGTCTCATCCCAAAAGAATCCAGTTCATGTTCTTTGAGACCAGTATGTGATTCAAACCAAAAGATAGCACAGGGACCAAATTAAAACCCTAGGTAGGTATATCAGACCTGATTGCATTCACCTTAATGTGCAAGTTGCAGTGTTAATTATTATTTTAGTATTGTTTAATTGGTTTTATGTGGCAAGGTTTTGATACCAGAGGGACTGCAAGGATGACCTCTGTGGGAGAAGGTTATGGGCTGCCCTGTGGCAAACACAGCCAGTTACATCTGGCTCCACAATAGACAAAATGGAAATTGGTAACAAATGAATTAATTAATGAGTCTGTTTTGCCCATGAAGGTAATTGGTAAGTGATATTCCTATCTTTATCTGACCCATGAGCTTTCTTATCCTTTTTTCTCCTCCTGCCCCCCTGAGAAGGAGGAGTGAGTGAGCAGCTGGGTGTGCAATTTGGCAGTTTGCAAAAGCTAGCCTACCATAATTACATATAATTATTCTGTCTCATCTGCAGTGAGCAAAATACAGAGAAAAACAATAGGGAAGAAGAAATAAAAGGTAGGCAGTTCTCTGCTAAGAAGGATAGATATGTTTTAAAAGCCTTTACATTTTAATATGTAAGCTAAAGACGTGACATCCAAAAGAATGATCACCTTAGTCAATAGACAGTCACAATGCAAGAGTGTTTTACTCCGACATTTAAAGCAAAGTTTGAAGTGGAGTGGCAGCCAGGAAAGAAACTTATTGGCGTAGCTATGTAATGACATTATCTTAGATATGAAGTCATGTGTTGTGTTACCTTTCGCTCTAGCATGAAGCAACTGCCTCCCTTGGTAGGTACTTTAGATTTCTGAATCTTCTCCTTTTCAGTAGTACAGAGGTGACTGCTACCTTATCAGCTTCATTCTCCTCCAAACAAATTGCTGAAGTGTTGCAGTCTTGCTAAATGCCACTGTCTTTGCATCTCCCACTCCACTGCTTAGGTAATTCAGCCTCTGCCACCTTTGGGGGCCAGGTCTTTCGTCTGTCAGGAACCACTCTAGCTTTATAGGAGCTGGACAGCTGTGTTGGGCACTAAAGATTCCATAGTTATTAAAGACCTTGAGCATAAGAAAGAAGCATTCCAGGACTTAGTCAAGAATCAGATGGGGAGGACACAGGTGTTCCACAGTTAGAGACTCAGGAGACGTACTTTAGAGCCAGACCTTTCTCACACCAGATGTGATCCATCAGTCTTTATTCAGTGAGACATTAAGGAAGACCTCAATCCCTAAAGGATGTCATTAGGAGTGAGTGAAACATAGATGGGTGTTAGAGCCTGAGAGTCAGGTCCAGAAGAAAGCATCTACTTTGTGCCCCAAGGATGGTGCAGGAGGGCTGGCTAGGAAATTCATGCTGGAATATTGTTGTGAAGATGGTACTCAAAAACCTGTGTCCTTGCAGGCCTACAAGCCAGACTTTTTCCATGGATCAAGAACAGAGATCAGGAGATTTCACTGACTCTGTTAGTGAGAGAAGATTTCTAGTGAAGGTCCACAAAGCTGCCAGATGGTCAGGATCACTTTGAATTACTTCAACACACTCTTCCCTTCTCCAGGAAGCTCTGTGAGAGATGCAGCCACCCTCAGGCCAAGTGCACTGAGCAAATGACAATACATTTGACACTCACTGTGTAGGAAGAACATATGACTGATTACCTCCTTCTGTTACTCTGACATTGACAGTGGCTTCCTTCTTTCAAAGCTGCTGCCTTGCCAGTGCTGGAATTGGGCTTCTAAGAGAAGACTCCAGCTATAATCTGGTCATATGGGGCAATTTCCTAAAGGCTTGTCACTGGTTTAAGCAGGATGTTTCCCACTCAGGGACACTATAGTGGTTCCCACTATAAAGAATCAAGAGACCTCCAACTCCCAGTGTGTCATCCAAAGCACAGAAACAATCAAGTGCTTAAAATGACTGTCATGGACCTGCTCCACATTTCTGCAAATAGCAGGCTCCTTAGCACCATATTTTGTATACATGCTAATAGGCTGAGGCAGACAAGGCTCCTGAGACAAGTCAGATCAGAACATATATCTGCTAGGAGAGCCTATCAGACAGATAGAGGACACGGACTGTAGGATAGCTGGAGAGGTCAAGTTGCCTCAAGTGAAGCACAGAGGGGGCACAGCTAATGAGAGCCAGAGATAGGTTAAGGCAATGCAGATGTAACTGTCTCAAGCTGCTTAGCTGGCAAAGCTGGATATGAACTTGGCACTGCTGCTGAAGTAGCAGTATAGAATTGGCCTACAGTGCTCTAGGGAGCTTCTGCAATTGAACTGAAAGGGAATGGTGGGTGGGATTTGAGCAGATTTTTCTGTTTTATGCCTTCTCTAGAGAATGCTCCATCATCCCTGCCAGAGCTGGTTTATACCTGTGTTTCATAGCAATATATGAGGAAAGAAAATGCTGCTGATTGCAGCACTTGGCAAGTAAGTTCTAAATACTTCCCAGAGAAGAAAATCCCCAGGTCCTTTTAGGATGTCTTCCCTTGCATTTAAGGGTACCCTAAGATGAATACAGTGCAAAGATAGTTACAAGAACTGTTAACAATTTCAGAAGATGCATCTAATCTAAGTTTGTTTAGCAAATGAAATGTCCTCACCCTTGGTTACAAGTGTAAGAAACGAGTGTTTTAAACAGGCACAAAATCAAATAGATTCTACAGTCTCTGAGACCTTTATCTGAGATATAAATCTTATTTAATGGATCAAGGGCAAATTTTTTGTAGGAACCTCTCTTTCACAGATGGTTTGCAACAACCAGGCAACAGTCTGGGCCCTAGACACTACCCATCGCCAGGAATTCCAGGCATCCCTATAGAAAAGCTGACTTCCAACACAGTCCCTCTCTCCTTCCCCCCTTAAAACAGGAGGCAGTCTGCAGTTAATTTCTCTGGTTTGTTTCCTCCTAGATGAAGATAAGACCCAAAGAATAAAGAGTTTAGTTTGGGAATTCACTTGGCCCCCTGAAGAACATTTTGTTCCAATGCCTTCCCCAACCTTTCCCTCTTGCTCCTGTTTGTGTATTTGCAGTCAGGTGCATGTTGCTCCTCTGTGTCCTCCAGTCCAGAGTCGGATCATCTACGGTGAGGTGGGGGAGATATTCAAGGATTTTCACTTAAGGCACCTTAATGATCCAGAGAAGTTGAGTGGGAAATGGCCTGAACTCCCTCTGTAGTCAGAGAGAGATGCTCCCGTGGAGAGTAATTCGGGTCACCTTGGTTGGGCTCTTGCTCTGAATTACCCTTTGGAGGAGTCTATCTATCTTCATTAATTACACAGGGAATCTAGGAAGCCAATCATGCTAATGTAAGTGCTAAAGTTTGGTGCTTGAAGTGAGGCACTATGAAAACCTCCCTTCTATGAGCTCCTGAAATCTCATGTGCCACTGCTGAAAATATATAAGTCTTCTCTTATTAGGGGAGAAAATTCAGGGTGAATTTTCAACCTTTTCTATTGCACTTGACTTTAAAAAAAAAAAATCACTGTCACCTTTTTCAAAATGCTCTCCTGAAAGAAAAAGAATATATAGCTTTCCCACACATTCATGGTAATATGCAAAATCACTGCTAATAATGAGGACGTCGCAGCTTCTTTCCTGTCATCGCCTTTCATTATCCCATGTGTCTTTCATAGTTACTCTGCTTGTCATATATATTTTTTATTAACACAGAAAGGCATTAAAATGCAATTTCCTCATCTATTTGTTTCTTTCCTAATTGCATACTACTTAATACTCAAAGAAATTCAGCAATGCCTGGCTTGATTTTCCTCAGTTGCATAGATGCAGGAGTTTAGTTATTTTGTTGGTTTTATTTATGTGAACTTCATGCAGTCTTTCTTTCCACTTTTTATCTATTAGCTGTTTATACCTTCTCTTTCCTTAGCATGCATTCAATCTTGTGATGGATTTTTAGTTACAATATTTTGAAAAGAGTTTTTTCTCTGAAAGGAGATGTATTTTGTATGGCATTTCTTAAACCATCTACAGACACTCTGATTTAAGTGTATTTAAAATAATTCTGCTTTCTTCATGAATTTGCTGTTAGAAACAATTGCCTTCAAGTTCTCTGTATAATTAACAGAATTTTATCCAGTATGGAAGGCTAACGCACTAATATATAAATAGAAAAGTATTAGTTTCATCTCTCTCCCTGATCTTTGGTTTAAAAGGTAAGGGACCTCTTTTGCTCTTCTTTGTCTGAACTGGCTCTTAAGGCTGAAAATGGATCATTTAACAACCACTTTCATCACTTTACAGATACATTTATAATAAGGTTGGCACATCACCTTGGTGCCTCATCCATCTTGACATTTTTCCTCCAAAGATGGTAAATGAGCCAGAAGCATTTAAGGAACACTTTCCTAGACAGTCTAAGAAAGCTTTGTACAGAATTCCTAGTGCTCAGCAAGATTTGTGACCTTGATTTCAGTGGTCTTTTGGGCCAAAATGGATCTCTTAGCTTTAGAGTTAGCAGAGTAATATATTTGGGAAACATGACCTCATCTAGCTCATGGGTTGTTTGGGATTTTTAGGAAGGAAAATTTTATACAAGACATTGTAGTTTGATATCAGAATAATAATAAAGAATTATTAAATGAGAGATGTTTGAGCAAAGGCAGGATTGACGGGCGTTTTCAGTCCTTTCTGTGATATAGTAGAAACCTAATGTCATGCACAGGCCTAAGTGTCAGGCATTTTTTAATACAAAAACTGGATTCTAAGATGCTAATGCTGGTTGGCCTGACTAGGACTAGTGTAATCATCCTGGGTCATCACCCCACAACTACTGATTTGCATGAAGGTTGTCTTTAGGTATTATTCCGTATGACTAGTTGGATTTATATGGTGCTCCTATACAAATGCATTGCTGTGTTAATAGAAAAATTCAGACTATTGTAAAGTTTGACCTAGATTTAAAAAAAGATGACTGTTGCAATGGTGTGAGAAGTGAAAAAGCAACAAATCTGTTACCATAAATGCACAATGAAAATAGAGTTTATAAGTGTAGTGTCTTCTTAAAAAAGACTGTAGGGTAAACATATCAGAGTTATTTTGTGTTCTTATTTCCACCCTCAGAAAGTCTCATGCCCTCAGAAATTCCTCAGCCCTCAGTTTTATGGAACTGAAAAATTGAGGCTTTACATAAGGATCTGAAAATTTAGTTTAGATTCTTATCTTTTAAAAATTTTATTTCACAAAGCAAACCACCCTTTTTTAAGTACAGCACACAGATAAGATTCTATCAGTTAGTGGGAAATTGTATTTTTGTTTTATATTTTAGCAAAAATACAGCATAAAGGGGAATTTATGATAAGCTAAAAAACTTACATTTTGCTAGATAATAGTGTTTATACCGAATTTATTTGCACAAAATTTGTTTTAAAGAGGGTAAAGAAAACCTATGGATTTTCTGTGATAGAAAATTAAAAATATCAGCAGTATCTAAATATCTGATTCTTCAGGAATCCTCTCAGGAAAATTAATTACAGGAAATTAGGTAGATGACAGAAAATGTAATTGTGATTGACTTTTTTCTGGATATTGTTTAAAGAAAATAAACATAAATTATTGATCAGTTTTAACTTTTTCTGTCATATTTGTTGCTCTGAGTCTTAGATAAAAAAAGGGTCTCATTACATTAAAAAGTCATCCCATTGGAGGATCAGTTGAAGAACACAGGCATAGCACCCATATGTAATGCAGTCAACAAGACCAAATATATTTAAATGAACTGAAGATATGGTCATGGCCTCTATTGTGCATTATCATATAACCCATAAAATGAGGAAGCCAGAATACATTTCAATTCACATGGCTCAATTGTTTTATAATAGAAAATTTTGTGGCAGCATAATTAATATTTTAAGACACTGAGTAGGAAAACATTATCTCATTTCTATCCAGGGAACGTAACTGAAATAGGTAAAATGCGGATATATAACACTAAGAATCCTTTACCTATATGATTACTTTCTTCAGTCCATGAAAAAAAATTTGCTTTGCCTAAAAATAGTCAATGGAGAATAACATAAAACTGAAATTTACTCTGATAAAGGTGGTAGAACCTTCTCCAACAGTAGCTATCTTCTGCACCCCTGATATTGGGGCATGGCTAGGAAAGGGTTGAGAACACTGAGAACATGGAAGGCCCGAGGGATGGCTTAGGATTTGCTTCTTAATTAAGAATTCTGATGGAGTCTAAAAACCTGCATTAATGAAGACCACAAAGAAATAGATATGCAGAAGACATCCAAGTCTTGCAGGATCTGTCTTCTTTGTAACTCAAACTTCAGCAGTGTACAAGTTTTCATTAGCTGTGTAACTAATAGTGACAAAATAACTCAATATCGTGAACTTTTCTAAAGGCTGTGGTGGGATTCATTAAAGCCAGGGGAATGCCTTTTACTCATTACATCTCTGTGATTTGTTGCCTCTGTCTGTTTCAGGCGGTGTTGAAATGTCTAACAATACATATAAACCAGAACTAATATTGTTTTGGCATTAAAGTTACTGCACGAAGAGTGATCATAATATTTGACGTGTAATTTAGCTTTGGCTATTCCTCTACCAGGATTTCTTTAGCCCTTGGAGGTTCATAATGCTCTAGGAAATGTGAATTTTCATTTTCTTAAGAAAATATACTGATTTTTCTCCGACAGAAAGATGTGTACCTTGTGTATTGTTAGCCCCAGGATGTCCTGAAGCAGATATCTGTCTCAATGGGCCTCTTCCTGGGAGACAGATATAATTAACAACTGAATATATAAACCAACCAATAAACTCACTACTGTAAGGAAAAGCTAAATTGTTTTTGTTGGGGTTTGAGCTTTGTTTTTAAAATGCTAATTTTTGCAATAACTTTGAATGAAAATTTCAGGTATCATTTGCAAAAAAACCTTTTTTTTTTTTTTTTAATGAGGTTACGGACGCAGTCCAAGTCATAGCCATCATCTTCTTCTTACCTTCTTTGCAGCCATATTCTCTCAATTTTTCTTCTTAATTCCTTTGCAGATGCATATGAACTTAATCTGCCTGTACTCAAAACTGGATAGATACAAATTTGGGCTGAAATGAAAAACCCCTTTATAAAGCTCAGATGCCAGTCAGAGGTTATTCACATTCGATCAGGCAGCTGCCTGCTCACATCCCTGTGCAGAAGGAATCTGAACCTCAAATTCATAAGCACATCTTTCTTTTTCATTGAAATTATATATTTAAAGCTTTTAAAATTTCCTCTGGCCTTACAGCTGTCTCTGTGTATCTGGACATGTAACACTGAAAATACTTTAAGAGAAGCTTGAAGAATGGTGTCACCTGGAGTAATTGGAGAGTCAGGTATCTGGCATCAGTGTACAACTTGTGTGAGGAAAATAGAACCCTATTTTCAAAGATTATAATGGTATCTTGCAGTTTACCTGTGAAATTTTGGCCTAGATAAGTAAGTAATTCTGATAAAGATTAAAATCAGGTGTTTCCCATCTAAAATTGGATATTTCTCCTGCAATCTATTGAGCTTTCTATCGCTTATGGTTCTAATCTCAAACTAAGACTGGGATTTCTGGCAGGTCTGTGTGTCATAGTTTTTGAACACTTTTTCCATGAGACATTCCAGGTGATTTATAAATGCCTTCTGCAATACCCAAAGAAACCTATTTCTTTGTTACTGCTAAGATTTTCATGCAAAGATCTAGAGAAAAGAATTCAGAATTATAATTTAGATAGCTCAGGGTCATAGGCGTTTTTGTAATCTCATTTAATGTAGTTCTCACATCTCATTAGAATATAGAAAAAAATAGTATTTGATGACTCATTCAGAGTCCAGAAAAAATAATTATGGTGTCTGGAACATTTAGATCATGAAAAGGAATAATGAAACTTATTTGGAAAGAAGTTACTTTTATTTATTTGTTATATTGCTGCTGTTGCTGTTAGGCCCAAATGTAGATAAAGTGTTCATCCAGCAGTAGGACAAAAATGACAATTTGTTAAAAAATGTTATGTTGCTTTTTGTGTATATATACACACAAAATATATACACACATATATATACACATAAAATCACTGATGTGATTGTTGATTTGTACCATTAAAATAACAAAATATAACACTGTTAAGTTTTAGAAGTATCTCATCAGTGACAAAATCTGTGGGAGCAAAAAGTAAAATTGCAGGATTGAATGAAAGCAACAAAAATATCACAGGATACATGAATATTATATACCTATATTATGTATATACATGAATATTGTCCTCAAGTCAGTTTAGTCACAGTATCTTTTAAAAAATTTTGACTAGCTAACTTTTACTGTAAGTAACTGAATTAGCTGAATGTCAATAAGTAAACATAGAGAAGACTCAGATGAACTGCCACCTTGCTGTGTTAAGAGAACTTGGCATGGTCAAATAAACACTTGGCACAGAAGGAGCCTCACTTGATCTCTCCCTTCCTTTCAGAGAAGATAGGAGCAAGATTTGGCCATGATCTTATCACATTAGAAACATATTTTTTTGATTTTTAAAGAAAAAAGATTAGATCTTTTAACAGCTGAGTCAAACGAGAAATGAGCCATGTATGCTTAGTAATAAGTATGTTTCAAATTACTTCAATGGACTTCATATGCTTTCTCATACAAAAGACAAATTGAGATCCTCAGATGAGAAAATGAATCCTATCTACAGTTTGTCCAGAGAATTATTGTTATTGAGGAAACAATTTTTGTTTAGTAAATACATACTTATAGGATAATTGAGTCTCTGGTAAATAATATATGATATGTTAATATGATTAATTTCCACCATTCATTTCTAAATTAGCTAAATATGTATTTAACAAACTTACTTCTGAGAAGAGCTTAATCACCCATGGGCAAAAGGAAGATTAAAATTGAAACAACAGGATACATTATGTTTTGTTGTCAAAACAAACCAAAACAAAATCCAATTCATAATTTTCCTCGTTAAAGGAACTGTCATTTTATGCCTGCACAGAAACAATGAAAAAATACTTGGGCTCATCAAATGACAAAAGCTAAGAACCTGAACTATTATTTTCAAGGAAAATATAAAGATATAAGGAAGAATATGTCTCCTGGAATCAAACCATGAAGTATCTGAGAAAAGTCTAAAGCAGGGCCACCTGCCATTAACCTCTTTTTGTTACAGGCTATCCAAAAAACTCTGTGAGTAGAACCATGCAGTTATCAGACCAAAATACTAATTACTATATTAATGGTTTATCATTGATTCATAAATTTAACTTGTAAAACAAAGCATTGATTGTTATACAGAAAGTAATTCAAACTGTTTTCTCATAAAGAAAGAAACAGATAATTTTTTTCCTTTGGAGGGAGGAAGTCAGTTCAATAGAAGCAAGGGTAAATTTCAGTGGCAGGAAGAATGTCTTCTGGGAATATCATTTACACTTGTGAAGTTTGCTAGAAGACATACTAAGTCATCCTACAAAAAGTATACTCCTCCTTAAATGTGATTTTAGGATGGAGCTTTTGGAATGCAAAATTTATTTAATAAGAAAAATTAAGACTAGGAAAGAGTAAAGTCTGTGATTTTAAAACATTTACATTTTATTATACCATCAAATATTACCTACCTCTTGGGTCACAGAAAGTATGCCTGTATTTAATCACTAATATGCTTTGGATTACTTTCTGCCTTATTTAGTGATTATTGTGTTTACTTTGCATAATACAAAAGTAGTGTATTACATGATAGAGCCAGACACCTCAGTGAAGAGAGTTAGAAATGAGAAATAACAAGCCAGTAAACATGGTTTCTCAGAAAAGCAAAGGACTGAAATTTCTAAAGGCATGTGGATGGATAAGAAGCCTTACAAGTCTTAGACAGATTTCTAAGATCAGTGATGGACAAGTAAGTGGGACAACTAAAAATCAGCAGAGTCCAGACAGGGAGAAATGCATTAAAAAACCTTTGAAGAAAGAAATGAAAAACTCTCCCTTGGAAAAGAATTTCTGAATCATCTAAAGGTGTTTTAGCCTTTGTATTTTTTAATTTTTTCTACTGTTCTTTCATGGAGTCATAATACATTTGAAATGCCTTCAGACAACCTCCCCCAAAAAGTTACTGTCAATATTGTGAGCCAACAGCTTATGTGTTGGCCAAAATAGCAGCTACCCCATAGTAACTTCCAGCACCCAGTAAACCCAGTTTAATCTAGTTTATGTAAAATGCAATATGCAATGAACTCACACATAAACCAGATATGAATGTCTTCCACTCTTGCTGCCTGCAATCCTAATAAATTGGTATTCCTGTTTGTAGAGGCTAGCCATGTTAGCTTATATATTAACATTCAGGATGCTATTCCCCTCAGGACAAAATATGGTGTGTGCAGATGGCATTCAAAAATGGTGTGTGGTTTCAGCTCTAGGTTGAGGATGGTGGTCATCGCTCCCCCAGAAGTCGATTAGATTGTCCAGATGAAACAGATAACACTGTGGAGTAAAAACCCCCACATTTTAAAACTACTCTGTGGACTTCAGACTTGGAGTAGAATTGAATCTTGTGCTGCCACTCTCCAGGGTGGGGTTCATTTTTCCCTAAGTTGCTCGTCAGACTTCAGTTGTGGTCAGAGGAAAGTCACTGAGGAAATGATAAATCAAAGATTAGTCTTGTTACTGACCTGTTTCCTAACAACCTGGGAGAAGGTTAGACCTGATAATCTTAGAGGTCTTTTCCAACCTTAATGATTCTATGATTCTGTTCTATGATTCTATGAAACATGTGTGCATGCTGCCCATTTTAAAGAGAGTCAAGTGACTGATTTCGACTCCTGCAATTCAGGATCTGTGGCCACCTCTGTTATTGACAGAGGTTCAGTAAAGCCATGGGAAGATTTGCAACAATACCACGTTGAGTGATTTTCTACATTCCTATGATATATTTAGGGAAAAGAAAAATACTTTATACTCTTTCTTCAAATTCTTCCCTAAAATTCTCCCTGCCTGTCATCTGGATGCCTGAGAAACACACAGTACCAGCTGGGTGTAGTGTTTGATATGCACTGGATCTGCCTGGCTATAGAGCAAACACGTGAACACTACTGCTCATATCTGTGATTCAGGTGCTCTGTTACCCATGTCTACCATGTCTCCACACTGTCTAGTTGGCATTAAATGGCAGCAATGGGTGCCAGCAAGAATTCCTGCTGTTTGTGGCAACTGAAGTGACCTCACGCCACCTCAGTGCTGCCTTGACTGCACTGAGTGCACAGGGGACTTTGGGCTGCAAAGGGGAATGGGTTGTACTCTGTGCATTTCAGAGATATCTTGGCCCATCGATATCTGTGCTACACGGGATAAGCATGTTATGGACAGACTTTGAGAAATGGATGTGTTTTCAACAAACAGTGAAGTTGAAATGGGTTGTATTATGCCCATCACAGCTTTGCTGTGTTTACACAGTGGCAAGAGAAACTGAGATTTTGGTCTTCAGCTGGGGCTTTTCAGATTGAGAGAAACAGCAAAACCCAGATAAGATAATAAAGTTGCAATTTATAGTCTCTGGTTTTAAATTACAAATTCCCTAAAATGAAGATTGCACTTTCTATGGTTCCTGACACACTGGCCTAACTCAAGGGTGAGTGGGTGAAGTCTTTTTTTTTTAACACAGTCCCTTCTAAAGCTCAGCATCAATGACTCAAAGATTTTTCTTTGGTTTAGGTTTGTTTGAAATGTCTGTCGGATTATCAGGTTTTTTCTGCAACTGAAGAGTAAAAGAAAACAAAAAAAAGCAACTTTATCTTTAGAAAATGAAAAGCTTTCAATTTTTTCTTTGCATCTCAAACCCACCTCTACCTTTGCTTCAGACAAAATAAAACAAACTCTATTTTTCAGTTGCACCATATTGCCAGAAGTAACTAGTTCTGCAAACATTTTTGTAGTTGACCAAAGAAATATGTACTGACGAACTGCACTCCTAAGAGATTGCCCGATATCACAGAAAGGTCTGTAGCAGAGTTGAAACAGAAGTGTAAAGTGCTGGCTGCAATTCCCACATGTACCTTTATCAAAAAAAAGGGAAAAAAACCCCAAACCACCAAGCTCTCATTCTCCTGGATATGAATCGTTTGCTTGTTATTTTTGAAGCTCTTCTTATTTCAGCTGTTTTGGAGGCTTGAATGACTTTTTGTTAAATGAACTTTGCAGATTCAGGTCTGGGTTCTTTTTCCAAAGTACAGTTTCCTATTCTCTCAAGTAATACATTCAGATAAGATACAGCCTCTGAAAACTCTTTTGCAATGTGATTGAAATATTTTTACTTATTAAAATGTTTGGCCTTGTGAGTTAAGGAAATGTTTGGTACAGTTTTGTGTTATATATTTTACTTGATTTTAATTCTTGGGACACACAGCATTTTCTGCTTTGTTTTCTAGTTTTTCCAATAAATAGTAAAATATAAAGTTTAAATTTACTTCAGCTTACTGCAGTACATCCCTCCCCCCTAAAAAAAAAAAAAGTCCAGCTATCAATGGCCAACACAATCAATCAGACTACTTGTGGTGTAAAGTAT
This sequence comes from Lepidothrix coronata, assembly GCF_001604755.1. Taxonomy (NCBI): domain Eukaryota; kingdom Metazoa; phylum Chordata; class Aves; order Passeriformes; family Pipridae; genus Lepidothrix; species Lepidothrix coronata. The sequence goes on from NW_016690227.1 coordinate 2,534,703, forward strand.
TACAATGACAGAATACAGGTTTTGGCAATTAAGTTATGCCCATCTTCTGTGATTCTGATTAAACTAAAAGGATCTGCTTTTATAATAGAGATAATATGAGCAGGCGATCTTCATGGATACGCATCTTTACATGTTTTCTAAAATTATTAATTTATTTCTATAGGCTTTGAGGCAATCTGGATGCCCTGGAGTTTGGTTTGGTTTGCTTTTGATTTGCTTTGATTAGTTTGTCATCACTAATGGAAAGTAGAAAGTTAGAAACAGGTTTCAGGGTGTTACAATCACATCCATGTTTTCTCCCTTTCACTGTGTTAATAAATGTGAATATGACTTATCCTTATGATTACAGACAGCAAAGACTGAATATCCCGAGGGAGGGGCCATAAGCAGGGACTGGTTGCCCAATTGCTTCAGTAGAAAAGCCCAGGGAACATAAACTCTTGAGGTGCCAGGAGGGCAGGTAGATGGAAGGTGCAATGTTGGGTACCTGGCAGAGGAAAAATCACTGAGGTCATGATGGAAATGTTATCCTGAGGAACATTGTGGGGAAACACTGTACTCCGTTGCTCAGGAATTTTGATTGAATCACTTGAGAATAATTAAACATGTTTGTGTTTAATTAGAAACAAAACATAATAAAATAAAATCATAATTAAAAATAAATAAAATAAAATGATAAAATAAAATAAACCAAAAAAATAGCCAAAAACATTGTACTGGACAAAATATTATGACCACGAACAATTCTACAAGGAGCCTGCAAAGATGTGTTATGAGCCAATTACTTAAATAAACTTTTGCCAGTATGAGTTCTGAGAGAGGTTGTATGGGGCAACTTCATCCAGCCTTTTCTCTATCCCCCAGCCCAGCTCTGCTGCCTAAAGGCATTCCCTGAGCTTGGGCCTCTGAGTCCTCCTATTCCAGGATGGTCAAAAGACAATATTTAGGTTATTTCTGATCTCATCACCAAGGGGACTTCACTGATTTGTAAGGAATCTGTTCTGTCCCTGGCATTTCGGCCTCCAGGTAATTTAACGCTTTCAGCAGGTGGGTTTTCTTGCCCTCCATGTCAGATCATTCCTCAGTCACACTCTTGAGCAGGTACAAATTTAAATTCCCCTTCACCGTGTAAATGCAACTGTAGGGTTTCCAGGCCACTGACGGAGGGAAACAAAGCTGTTTATACTTTCTCATGTATTGAACACAAACTTCAGATGAGCCAGAATCTTATGAGCTTCTACCCTTGCCAGAGAGCAGTGCAGAGTCACTGGAAGAGTTACTGCATGTGTGGTCTCTCTTCACTGTTTACTGCGTGAAAGCAAGAGTGACACCATGGCTGACCAAAGGGAGAAGGAAGAAGCATCCACTTCTCCAGGGGAGCACTCAAGGAGTGATGGCAGGGCTCTCTTCAGACGGACATGTATGGCCTGTTCATACCACTGTACAGACACACCAGATAAAATACCTGATTCTCACTGGCAATGACTACAAAAACAGCTAAGTAGCCTTGCTTAGCCTCAAATATAGCAACAAAACCCCCGTTCAGACTCCAGAAAAAGAGCATTTTTTGAGCAGAGATTTGAGACATACTTCCGCCTCAAAAAAAGGGATATAATGTTGGTAGAAACCTTTTTTTACCTCATAAATGTGAGTATGGGTTCACTCATAAATGTGTGTATGGGTTCACTCACAAACATGTGCCCACTCCGGAGAGCATTTTCACTTGCAACTCACCCCTGAACTTCCTCCTGCAATCAACCTGATGGAAAGCAGAGAAGGTGTATGGGTATGCCCAAATGACTCTCCTGTCAGATTAAAATGACAGGCGCAGTTTGGTTTGATCCCAGGTGCTGAGCAGGTGGATCACAAATGAATCACTGCATTCATCTCCTTCACAGTTCAATAGCTCACTATGACTCCATACAAAGAGAAAATATCCCACAATTTCATGATGCTGTTCGAAATAGAAACATAATAGAAACCCTGTAGTCATGAGAAAAAATACTTGATGCCAATAATTAACTGGAACAGTACAAATCCCATAAACTAGGGATTCAATTATGATATCTAATGCCTTCCAATGTGACCCAGACTTGCTCTATACTCTTGAGGTATGGGAATAACGGGCTTGATTGTCAGACTTGCTGACCATCTATTAAGAAGTGCTGAGTATTTGGTGTTTACTGACTACTGTGGGAATATATGTTAATACAGAAATCTATAGAATAGATTTCTGATGATGCCATATAATTTAACATAAGGTGGTTTCTGTATCATACAGTACTTTAAAGATATCTTTTGAGTTCTGTCTCATTTTGTACTAAACAAAATAAAGCACTAGCGCAAAGTTGATTTCTATGTGTGTGTGTGAGTGTGTGACAAGGATAAATGGAATAAAAACATTTTTAAAAACAATGAACACATTTAACTTCATTGAACTTCAGCATGTTTAGGCATTTGACTTTAGATCTCTCAGTCAACAATTTTTGTCAAAAGATGTAATTCTCTCTCTTTAAATTTAACTTTGTGTTTTGTAATCCCTGTATTAATTTTTTCTTAGCTATTCTTAAAAGAGAATTCCTGAATTGGTTGTTGGTTTTTGTTGTTTCTTTTAAAGTGTTTGGTTTTTTATATATATTTGCCTTGCATGTATTGCTACAAGTCCTTCCTAATGCCCTGCTTCCTTTCTTCTCTATGACTATTTTTAACTGCTCATGCTCTGAACTAGATTTTTATAAGTACAAAATAGTGATGACTGTCTCTTTTTCTGGACTGAAAGCAGAGAGTTCTTTAGATTGATAAGTCAGTGAAGCCGCTGAAACTTAGCTTGCTTGAAACAGGAAGAAAACTTGCTTTGGGTTGACCTTTGATTGACATAGGGGAAGGATCAAGTAGTCTTCAATATGATCATAATAAGACTTTTACAAGTGAAGAAATGGCTCACACTGACATTTTGAAATATTTGTTGCTTCTTTTTCCTCTAGAGAAAAGCCAGGGTCTGTGCTTATCCTAAATAAATTCTGAGTGCTTTGCCTTTGACATCTGAGTGCTACTTTCATCTGAATGATGAGGTTTTTTCAGATTTCTTTTTACTTTGCCTGTAAGTTAAGAAAAAACAGAACTTTTCAGCTGATTGCATTTGTTATATCAGCAAATATCAAAACACTAGGGCTTTTTTACTGCAACCTGTTAACCAATCTTTAAACACAAAATGGAACTGTGGCATAATTAATTCTAGTTTTATGTTATATTGCACAGCAACTATAAACAGGACTGTGTTAATGTTTATAGTCTGTTTTGTGGTGCATTTAAGTCCTTGTTAACATTACAGAATTTGTTATAGATGTGCACAGGAACTGCTGATTTAGTTAAATAATAAAGTATAGGTTGTTGGAGGGCTGCTTTTGCTTTTTTCACTGTTTTCTTCACCCTGCTAATAGTTTATAAGGTTGCCCCACAGGCTGAAATCTTCATGCAGCTGACCTACAGTCCTTTTTGTGAGCTGAAAGAAGTGAGAACTACAGAAATGTTTCACTAGTGGACAACGACCAGGGCACCCAGAGGCTCAATTTTGGGATGGCATTCAAACCAGCAAGCCATCAGCTATGACTTGGTAATGTCAAACTTATGGAGCACCTCATTGCATCCTCTAAAGCTAACGGGGCTCTGGCATGACTGGGCTGCCTTGTTCCTGGCACCACTGGTGTGGGTGACAGCCACAGGAGCTGTCACTGAGTGACTGCTTCATCATGCACGCAGGAGTGCCAGCATTGCTCCTGTGGAGTGAGCAGAGGCACTGCAGGGAAAATATCCATGTCTGCCAGGAATGATCATTTCAGTGATGACATGAGGAGGACCTCCTCTAGCAAGCATAATCTGCAGCCTAGGGATATATGATGGCTGAAAGTCTGGCAGCTTGGAGACATGAAATTTACTCTGGGGCAGAGTAAACAGGTATTTCCCCAAGCTGAAAGAAAGATGCTATAATCCCTGCTTACCCTCTGTTCCGTGCCAGTATTCACCCTGCTCATAAAATACTAGCCTCTTCTTACTCAATAGAAAATTATTACTCACTTCAAAGCATGTGTCTTGTCTGCTTGCTCTCTTTCCCCCATATCTTCATTGCTCCCTTCTTTTCTTTTCTTTTCTTTTCTTTTCTTTTCTTTTCTTTTCTTTTCTTTTCTTCTTTCTTTTCTTTTCTCTATCCTTTTCGGGTTCATAATTTCTTTCCAAACACAGAAACATCTGGAAAAGTAATTACAAGGTATTTCTAGGAAGTTCTCCTCTTTATAAAGGAAAATTTCATATAAATTTACTTTCCTTTCCTTTCCTTTCCTTTCCTTTCCTTTCCTTTCCTTTCCTTTCCTTTCCTTTCCTTTCCTTTCCTTTCCTTTTTTTCCCTATCCTTTTCGGGTTCAAAATTTCTTTCCAAACACAGAAACATCTGGAAAAGTAATTACAAGGTATTTCTAGGAAGTTCTCCTCTTTATAAAGGAAAATTTCATATAAATTTAACTATACTGAGAAGCAGCCTCTCCTTACTTAGAGGGATTCTTCCTGAAATAAACCGTGTCTTAGAGAGATACACTTACAGCAGTGTGGCCTGACTGCCATCTCTAAGTAGAGTGAGCGGTAACCAGTTTAGGGCTCATCTATGAAAGGAAGTTACCACTTACAGACATAAAGGCAGTTTTTATGACAGTTGAAAGTTTTTTTCTGCATTTCAGAAAGAATTCTAATGTTACTGAAAAGTTTTCAGTTTTCCTTCTAGTTATCTAATAGGTAAACCCCGAAGGAAAAAAAAACCAAAACAAAATTAAACTATGCTTTTTTATGATATTTAATTTAAAATATGACTTTAGATTAAAAGAGTTTTGTTGTTCTTTGTTATAGTATTTTTATGAAAAAAAGGTGGAAAGAGAAGGGTGAAGGAGTTAGGCAAAAATGGAAGGAAATGCAGCTGTATTTATATACTCAAAGATGTGGAGACCAGGTCAGAAGCAGTGTTTTTCACGTTGTTTCAAGAAGTTGCAATTTTGAAAATAGATGTTCAGAGGAGAAATTGTGTGTTCAGTGTTCACTGTTATGCCAAGAACTCTGATGAACTTCTGTATTAACTCTTATCTTAAAGCTCTCTCTGATCTACAATAACAAATAGGTATAACATCTTTTTAAGCTACATATGTAGGCCCAGTTCCCAAATTAGAAGAAAGACTGTAGGCAGATGACTAGTTTGAATGACTTCAAATTTCAAAATTATTTATCTGAATTATTCACTGCAGACTCAATGGCTAGAGAGGCAAATTGATATCAACTTCTCTAGAAAAGAAAAGGTGACAAACTCATAATAGCTTTCAGTCAGAGATAATAGTTTTGCTGTGTTTTTCATAGCCTTCAAACACAGTTCACAATTCTTACTTTACTCATTCCTCAAAAGGCTATATCACTCAGACAACATAATTCAAGTAGAAGTAGGTCTGAGGCAGGAAAGGGAAGAAGAAAGTAAGAGAAAGGAAAGCAAGGAAACCTAGCACTTACCAGATTCAATAAAATGTTGACAGATAAGTAGTTCCAGATCTTGTGGGGTTGGGTATTAACTGGTATGGTATAGTTTTGTTTGGTTTTTTTACTTTATCTAATGGCCTGCTCCAATAAGACAAAAAAAACCCAGCCAACTAAACAAAACACACTGTTATAAAAGGAAAAAAGTTTAAATTAATTAAAAAAAAGATAAAGAGTCTGGTTTGCAGAGTTTGCATCTTTCTGGGCAATACAATAGGCACAAAGGTGAAATTTATCCATGGCCAAGTTCAAGCAATACTTTTAACCCTGTATTCATATCAGCAGGTTTCAAGAGTCACTCTTTTCCTAGCTCAGAGAGGACACCAAAAGATTAGAAAGAAAGGACATAGTCCACACCTTCCAAGATGCCTTATTTCTTGCCCTTAATGGCATATTTAATTAAACATGAGGATGACTTCTTTGGCACAGCTCACTAATAGTTGAATACATTGATTTTGCCTCCAAAATAGTGCTCCCTTTGTCATTCAATCTTCCGTGGATAGGCTTCCTATCTGTGAGTTAGGACATTCATTCAAGTCACCATTTCTTTTTGTAAGTGGTGGCTTACAGTCAACGAGAACAGAGCTTAACTGCTAAGTGAGAAATTTTTGTAAATCTTAATTTCGTTTTTCCTGGAAGACAGAGGTTGGAAGTGTGAGTTTATTCTGAATACCTAATCATAACTGCTAGTGTAACTTGCATGTTATGAGTCAACATATTATTGTAGAAATGGATTTTTACTCCACAGTCATATTAGGTCTGTACTATGGGCTGGTGGACAACAGAATTATAACTGAGGGTAGAATGTAATAAGCTGGAAATAGGGCCCTGGGAGGCAGGAGAAGCTGAAAGACAAGCATAGTACAATGAGAGCAAAGCAAAGGACCACAGCCTTGCACACTCAGTGAACAAAAGTGGGGCAAGTTAGTCTTCCCTAGGGAGCAAAAGGACAGGGCTATTGCAGAAAGCAGCCCAATACAACTGTAGAAAGATCTTGGAGTATATCAGAGACTGCTTCACTGCCCCCCCTTTCCTTTCATCTATATGATTGTGAACTCCCAGTACCTAAAGGGGCCTACAAGAAAGCTGGAGAGGGAATTTTTAAAAGGGCATGTAGTGACAGGACAGAGAGGAATGGCTTCAAACTGAAAGAGAGTAGGTTTAGATTAGATATCAGGAAGAAATTCTTTACTGTGAGGGTGGTGAGGCACTGAAACCAGTTTCCCAGAGAACCTGTGAATGCCACATCCCTGGATGTGTTCAAGGCTAGTTTGGATGGAGCTCTGAACAACCTGGACTAGTGAAAGGTGTCTCTGCCCATGGTAGGGGGGTTGAAACTAGATCATCTTTAAGGTCCCTTCCAACCCAAGCCTTTCTATGATTCTATGATAATCATATGCTGAGAGTGCTACTTGACTTACTGAATGAAGATATCTGAATTGCAGTTCTCTGCATATTATCAAGTCACCTGTGGCCCCTTTGCAGCTCTCAGATTCAGTCAGCAGAGTCTAGAGTAGACTTCATTTCAGCCTAATGCAGAGATCCCTACTGTTCAAATAAACAGCTCAGAGTGGGCTTTGCTCACTCTATAAGTGGTATAATGAGTCTCAGCAGATTTATGCCTGAAAGTTAGCCAATTAAAATTAAGTGAAGCCACTGTTACCCAAAATGACCAACTGGGAATGTGTCACAAAATGTTGTGTTCTGGGTAATATCATTCCGCATGTTGCAAAACCAAACCTGGATGCTCTTTCATTGCTTTTTAACCCTTTGTTTAGATTGAAGGTGGAGTAAGCACAATTACTTTCTATAGCCAGCTCCAACTCTGAGGAGAACATCCTTAAACCTCTTTTTTTAAAAAACCTCAGGACTCCTTTGAATTTTTATGACTTATAATAGATTTCTTTGGGCACTAATTTTGCCACAGAAGAGGTTGGTATATTGTGTGCTTCTGTCTCTTGAAACTTTCTCTCAGCTGTTGCCAATAACAAAATGCCTCCTATGGCAGGGCCAGGGCCACTATCAGGGCAGGAAACACAAAGCTATGCAAACCCCACATCTGAACTTCATACAGACATTTTGCTGGAATAATTAGTGTCTAATTTCCACCACTAGAGTGACAGAAAGAGTTGTATCATCTACATTATAAAAGCAGTGCAGTGTCAAATTTCCTACCTTATTCCTATGGGAAAAGTGATAAACACAGCCTGCTTAGCTTTGTTCACTTCATGACACACTGCCTGCAGTGGTATTAAACCTATTCTCTGGTGATATTTAAATGCTATCTAGTTTTGATTTTGCTTAGATTTTACTATCTTTACTTATTTTACAGTTTAATTTTTTGGATCTGAGACAGCATCTCTATTTAAAATGTCATACCCCTAGTAATTACCTGTGTTTTATGTTACCTCGAGGATAAAGAAAACTTTCTTTTAAGCAATACATAATTATATATTACTTACAATGATTGACAGTTTGTTGAGTGGAGGATCATGAAACAGTACCCTGAATATAATAACAAAGCAAGTCCCACCAAATCTCACGGTGTCAGGAGCTGTCACACAGATTAGTAAATTTGTATTATAATCATAAAGGCCTACCAAAATGATTTAAGCAATAGTAGAAGAAAACACACTCTTCACTTGCAGTGTAGAAACAACTTGATCACCATAATTGTGGAAAAGGCAGTAAGATATCACAAGGGAAAATAATCTGAAGACACTTCAGAATTCTTCTACTCATTTGTTGGACTTTTAACGTTATTTGATATGATCTCTAAGTCAGAGCAGTTTGATAAAATGAAATAAAACTGTGCATACATCAAATCTTTAGGAAGACAACCTTTTTCAGAACTTCTTCAAAGAGGACAACTTTGACTACACAGCAGCTACAGATGTATGACTGCACCTTTTCTCCTCAGGGATGTGCACACAAGGAATAGGATAGCCTACTGAGCTAGCAGCTGTGATCAGGTTAGGTGACTGAGATCCCTTTTCTCTATTAAGTATAAAGATCCTCCCAGACTGTCTAGCTTTGGGATAGTTTGTTGTGGTGAAGAACTCCTTTTATCCCAACCCCACCCCCCTTCCTCCCCCCCTCATATTCACAACGATAGATTGCTGAAGGGAAAAAATATTCTGGCCAATAATATTCTGTGATAATACTGAAAGGTTGGACAAGATCTTCTGAGATGCCAAGATGAGAGTCATTTAAAGATATTAGGGGTTTAGCTCACATATACCAGGTGGGAATTATTTTTATTATTCCTGTATAAAAACAACCAGAGAGTGATAGACATGTTTTAATTTGACCAAAATAACAGATAAGATTAGATATCACTTCATAAAAAAATGTAACAAAAGACATGCAAAATGGACATTTTCAATCCTTTGTTAAGGAAGCTTCCCAGTCTGACCATTCACAAGACTCTCTCTGGCAGTCACATCCCAAATACCAGAGACTTTTAACCACTGGGACCAAAGCCCCTTCAGAGTGGGAGGCTCCAGTGACACAATGGGTGATCACAGAATTTTCTGAGTTGGAAGGGACCCACAAGGATCAAGTCCAACTCATAAGTGAATGACCCCTACAGGGATCAAACCGACAGCACTGGCATTATTACCACCATGCTGGAACCAACTGAGCCAGCCTGACTCCCCACACACTCTCTTACACAGTCAGACCAAGTTTCCTTATAGGTTCAACCCTAGGTTTCCTGTAGCAGAGTCTTAGGTGTCTAGTCCCATAAATCAATTTATTCATGGTGCAGTAACACAGAAACAGCTCAAGCTGGTGCCTCCTAGGAGGACCCCAAAAAGGGAACCTCTGGACTTTTATATCCTCACAGTCTATCTGTGCACAGGTCTCATTTTTCCTCCTGGCCCTCTGCTTCTGCTGAGTCTCCCAGTGTCCATCCACCTGGCTGATGCCCCTAGTCTTTTTGGCCTTTGTTATCCAAAAGGTTGGCAGTTCACTGTCTCTTGTCCCAGGCTCCCACCTGGAGCATAATTTACAACTCAGTCTGTAGCTTGCAAAACGAGCTACCTGCACCAATTTATTCTTCCACACTTTGCACAACAATAGCACTCAGCAAGCATGGTTGTGTCTTCAAATTAAGAGAACAGTCCACCAAAACTAACAGATCTTTTTTCTCTGATTTGCATGCAGAACAGCTATTCCATTTAATACAATTCACTCACACAGAACTGTAGGAAATGAAAAATTAAATCAGCCCCCTTGACAAGCCTAGAGAATTAAAACTAAAAGCTGGTGATATAAAGACAATACTATCATAAACTTTAAATTAATATTTTATAAACAAAAATATAGTACTGGAAACCAGAGCTACAAAAACATCCAGTGAAAATGCTTTTGACTTTTCTGAATTTTGAATTTAGAATGCATTTTTTTTCCCCATTGGAACCTGACAGTTTTGATAGCAGTAGCACATGGCAGAAAAGAAATTCAGTCATGCTTTTGGCAACGATGCAGTTTACCACACAAAGAAAGTGTTTTGGCCATGTACAAAGCCTTAGAGCTTACCTTCTGCAAAAACCCTCCTTTATGCTTTCAAATATTTGAAACATTTGGAAGGGAATAAACCCTCTTGTTAGTTCCATCCCCATTTTGTTCATTTTTATGATTATAACATAGTACAGTGATTGAAAAACATTTTTTTCATGTGTGATTGTGTTTCCCATAATCAGCTAAAATATAAGCAGTGAACAATAGTGGCTATCTCATAGTTTCCAAGAGCTTTAACTAATGTGAAGGATACCAGTGTGAGAGGGAAGCCTGTTCTCTAAGGAGCTGGAGAGGGGAATCCTTTGCAATGGAAATCTTTGCTGATATGAGGGCTCAGCTATCTATACACAGATGTAGTGGAGCAGCAGGGAGTAGTTGCACATTACACAGATCACGGCAGTAAAACACCTCCACCTCTCCACCACACTGTTGGTAGACACACTGGAGAAAAGATCTAACACATAATCCACTTTCTGGAACTGCTCTACTGTGGCTTGGGGCTGGTGAGAGGGGCCAACAGCAGAGGTAGGTCACGGCGTGAGGATGTCATGTTGAAATCACTACGGAAAAACGGAAAGGCAAAATATCAATTGCAGTATTCCTCTTCAGCTATTAATGAACAATACCTGCTGAGGACATATTGTCTGTGATCATTTGCACAAGTGTACTTTCTGCCAAGCACATGTACACTACTGCTTGAGTGAAATAATTTTTCTGACTTATAAAAGATGAACTAATTGTTGCTATGGTAGTATGTAGAATCAGGCTGAAGCTATTAGAATTTAGATTAGTGTGCTGGTTTCGGCTGAGGTAGAGTTAATTTTCTTCACAGTATATGGCATGGGCCTGTGTTTCGGATTTGTGCTGGGAATATTGTTGATAATTCCAGGATTTCTTCATTACTGCTGAGCAGCACTTATGAAGAGTCAAGGCCTTTTCTGCTTCTCACCCCACCCCTCCAGCGAGGGAGCTGGGAGGGGACAGAGCTGGGACAGCTGATCCCCACTGGCCAAAGGGACATTCCATACTATATGGCATCATGTTCAGTGTGTAAAATGCGAGAAAAAAAAGGAAGGGATGGGATATTTGGAGTGATGGCATTTGTCTTCCCAAGTCACTCTTACACATGATGGAGCTGCTTTTGTGGGGATGGTTGAACATTCACCCACCCATAGGAAGTAGTGAATTAATTCCCTGTTTTTCTTTGCTTTCATGTGTAGCTTTTGCTTTACAGTGTCTTTATCTCAACATGTCTTCCCTCTTATGATTCTCTCCCCATCCCACTCTGAATGAGTGGCTTGTGGGACTTAGTTGCTGGCTGGGGTTAAACTACAACAATCAGTCTGAGTTCTTTAAATTTAAGTCATTTTTTTTTAACCATGATATGGGAAAAGAGAAAGATTTGTGTGTACTGCAAAAATCTCCACAGAGGCTTAAGCCATCAAAAACTTTTTTAATAACTAGTTTTTGAACAGTGTTGTATCACAGTATCACAGTCCTTTCAACATATATATTTCAGGTAAAATATTATTGCAGATTTTTAATGATTTTCCTGTAAGGAGTGAAAGGCCTGATTTTTTTAATCAGGGTGGAATTTCCATTTGAAGCAAGAGCAGCTGTGTACATAGGAAAAATCTTACTTTGCCTTGCAACTGAATACAAAATAAACCATTTAAAAATAATATAATAGAGCTGATTGTGAGTCTTTATTTATATACGGACAGTGCTCTGAAGCCATTGCAAATTATAGATCTTTCAAATATGGATAGGCCTTACCCTGACACAAAATGAATGGAGAAGCAAGATTAGGGCAATAACGATAGTCTTCCGGTCACACCAGTCATATGGATCATTTGATTGTGCTCAGCCCTCTAATATTTCTAAGTCAGCCACATATGTTTTAAATCTACCATTGCAATTATTTTTAAATCAATTACGTCAGTTTTAAATCTACTGTGGCAAATCACATGATTTCGCTGGAGGTTCCCAAATCACCTTGATGTGGCTGTCTAGCATTTCTCACATTTTCAACTCACGATTTTAACCAAATAAAAATTTTTACATGCCTTTTCTACTTTTCGTCAATCCTCCATCATCATTAGAGGCAATTCAAATGAAAATGCTGTCCTATTTTTCAGGACATTTTATAGCTATATACTTCTCTTCATCTTTCTCCTCGTGAAGGTTGCCTTACAAGTGAATAGGATGTTATTGTTTCCTGTCACTTTACTGAAATAGCTCTTGGTAGTTATCATTTCCACAAGATGACTTTCCTGATAATCTGCAAATATTAGTATTCAAAGCATCTTTCAATTTTGTCCTCACTGAATATCCATGTACACAGACCAAAAGCCAGTGAGTAGTGCTCAAATTGCATGGTGGATCAGTTATGTTCTGCACTTCTTGTGATATTTCTCAAAATGGTTTCATGAGCCTAAAAGATCCTGGAGACAGGATATGTGATTTCCGATAGTGTTAGAATATGTTACAAAAACATTTTGAAATCCATTAATTTGACATGAAAAAGCTACATAGCTGACTTTTGGGTTAAAAACATCTAATGATGTTCTACAAATTCTAAACCATTACTAACCCAAATTATTAGTATTTCAGATTTACAGTGTGTGCCCCAATTCAACAAGATAATTAAACATATGAATAGTTTTAAACATTTAAGCAGTTTATGCTGAACAGATTAAAATCACTTTGCGGTATTGGAATGTTTAAATATCTTTATGAATTGGAATCTAAATTTACTGCTTAAGTATATATGTCTTTTTGTAGAAATGCCCATCTTTTAAAACTGAATATTTAAATGATAAATACTGGTTTGTGACTCTGATTTGGTACTTGTGTTTGGAAAAAATACTTTTCAATTCAAGCTCATGCTTCTCACACTGTGCAATTGTGTTCAAAATACTGCAGTTATTTTATTTTAAAATTACATCAGTGATATAAATACTGAGATTTTAAATTGCTAACGATAGTCTTCACAGGTAAAAGTGAATAGATTAGACCATTTATTTGAATACATAGTTTGCTTTTTACTTCCTGATCACATGCTCTGCCATGATATCTTTTAATCAGCAAATGTAAAGAATAATCAAGAGAAATATGTATGTGATGGAGCAAGCAAAAAAGCAGCAGGATATTTTTCACACTGGAGTGTGGTGCAAGACCAAAAAAGATGTTTAGTGCAAGACCAAAAAAGATGTTTAGTAGGAATGTGCTCTGGTGGTTTCTCCTCATTGCCTACTAGCAAAAAAACTCGAGAATCTGGAATAATATATGAAGCAAATTTTGTCTTCTGCTGAAACATTCAGAATTATAAATATTCTGTGTTCTTGTTCACTCATGACAAACTGAGGGAAAAACTAATGTGAGTAAATGTGTATGTTAATTATTTAAGGCTGTGGTTTATATAAAGGTGATACCAATAGTACAATCATATTTGCTCAGGATACTAAGGAATATCAGTGCCCATTGTTGCATTTCCGTATGAATTCTCTTAAGTGCCATAAGTTGAATGGCTAAATTTTCTTGTCTTTTTAAACAAAAATATTTACTGTAATCCATCTTTAGATGCAATAATAATTTGATATCCATTAATTTAACTAATTCTACTGTAATTCATTTTGTATGAAAATTTTGGAGAAAAAGTTTCTCTTATCCCCAGGCTTTGTGTCATTCTTTACAACACCTTGACACAACAATAACCAATTCTGCAACTGGAATTTAGTAGCTTCCTAAGAACTAATTTTTTATATCCCATGAAACATAAGAGAATATTGGCAATTCTAGTTCACAATGGGATTAGATAATTTTTGTATATTTTTTTATAATTTTAATTTTTCAGTGACCCATTCCTTAAAATAAACAAAAATCTACCAACAAAACAAACCAAGAGAAGAAAGAAAAATGAAAAAAAAAAAAAGAAAAAGAGGAATGAAGAACCCCCATTCTCATGGAATATATCTTTTTAGACATACAAACAGAAATTTCAGCCTAGTATTGAAAACTATTTCCCAGTGACATTTCTTGTCAAAATTGATGTTTTTCTACAAACAGAGAAACTAAACAGAAGTTTTGATTGATAGGAAATTGCCAACTACATGTAACTACAGTACTTCTACTGAAGCAGTAAACATAAAGGAATTATATGCCTCATTTTGAGATCAAAAGTGTTTCATACTCAAATACATCATATACCATTGTCGAATGGTGCTTTGGAAATAAACATTTGACTGGCAAACTGAAAATTTATGATGCTTTTTTTCACCTCTCATCTGCACTACTTCTCATGTATGAATTTGCCTATTGTATGGTCAGAAATACATACTTTCCTTTGGTGCTGTCCTTGAGCTGTGAAATTATGGATGGCTGGAGAAGAACAGCAAAATTGAGCTAGAAGCAATGCAAAAGACACAAAAAACCCTCATAGGTGTTTGGAAAATAGGAGTTCTGTGATGCTTATGAAAAGATAATGCACAAGAGGATAGTAAATAGGAAAGCACTTTTCAAGTGCATTAGAGGTATCAAACTTCATTTTAACTGGTATAAGCTGAAGTAGAACAGTGGCAAGACAGGCTCATAGTTCATGTATTTGAAGAGAACAAATGTCAGGCTATCAAAACACAAGCAAGGTGAAAATGGTAACTGCTTGCAGTATCATTGACTATGAAAACTTGCATAAACTGCCAAATCCTGAGGCAGATTGTAGTGAACTAACCTATAGATTTAATGTTCAGTTGTCTGTCACCTAGTAAAAATCACAGAATCTTAAGTAGTTATTTCTGGATAAATCAAATCCTTGAAAATAAGACCTAAGTCTACAAACCCTTCATATTTGCATTAGGAACATTTTTTCTGCTAAGAAAACAGGGATTTCTCTGCATGTAACTGGGTTAGTTTCTACCTGTTCAGGCTCCAGAGATAACTCACCCAATTTGTTTTCTTATATAGACTAAAACGAGAAGTGAGGATGTGGAGAGCTGCAGAGAGGGGTGGGAGAGATGGTGTGTTCTGAACATGCAGGAATTAAAAAAAATTAAGAATGGCTATGCTAAATCAGACCTAAAATCCATTTAGGCCAGTATCTCCAACTGTCATCTAAGGAAAAACAGAATAGGACAAGCTCATAGCAATATTCCTCTATTCTGTTGTCCCAGCCCCCAAGGGTTCATAGCTCAGACACAGATTACGTAATTTACAATGATTTACTTTTCTAAAATATACTCAAAGTATAAACAAAAAAAATTGAAATATCATCTTGCTTTTATGAGAAAAATGACAGTAACAATTATGAGTGTTTCTCTGCTGAAGAAACAATTCTTTTCAAAGTTCTCAGGACAATATTTTGTCCTGTCTTTAATGTCAGTATTTGCTTAAATTATGAATAAATAAAGAAAACTATTTTTTATTTACAGAGAATACGTAAGACACATATTCACATATGTAACTCAAGAATTTTCACCTCAAAAAAGGAAAATATTAACAAGACAAAAAAAGAAAAAATAAGTAAATTATCATCAATATTTTGCTAGACTTGGGATATAACATACAACAGTTTTGTATCTACTGCTTTTTTGAATTCATGCCTGTGTCACTGAAGTGGTTACACTTTTTTTCTCTTGTACAAAACAGTCCCTCATGATACATATAAAAATGAGGAAAAAGGTACTGCTTAGTTGTTTTTTTTTAATTTATTAGAATCATGAAATCATAAACACCCCCCTGTCATGGCTCAAAGCACAATCCAACCTGGCCTGGAAGACTTCCAGGGGTGGGACATCCACAACTTCTCTGGGCAACCTGTTCCAGTGGCTTACCACCCTTACAATAAAGAATTTCTTCCTGCTATCTAACCTAAAACTACACTCATTCAGTTCAAAGCCTTTACCCCTGTCCTATCGCTAGAGGCACTTGTAAAAAGTCCCTCTCTAGCTTGACCTGCTGGACACACTTCTTTTTATACAGCCCAGGACACAGTTGGCTTTCTGGGCTGCAAGTGCACTTTACCAGGTCATGTTGGATTTCTCATCAACAAACACCCCCCATTATTTCGTGCATTAATTCCTGATATAAAGTATTCATAATAGTTAATATGAAATAGAAGCACAGTTTATATTAGTATAGTATACTTTTTGCATTTTTCAGCCAAACCATGCAAAAAATAAGGATGGTTATGGGGTAAAAAGGAAAAGCTTGGGCAGAAATTCCAGAATGAAATTGAGACCACAAAAACTCAGCAATGCTAAGGCAGAAAACTTTTATATTTCTATATCTCACTGTAACTGTGAATCCTACACCTTAACAAGATAAAATAACATTATCAACAACATACATGTTGCAATAGAAGATTTCTTTGAAACTCTCTCTTGGTTACAGTCCTGTTATTTCTCTATTATACCCAAGAGCCAGCAGATATATGGTACATTGCACCAGTTAACAATAGCTTTCTATGGTTTGTTTTCTGAAAGAACCTTGATGCTCTTCTATTGTATTTCCTTTCCTTCTTGTAAATGATTTAGTAAAATTATTAAGTATTTCTTTTCTAAAAGAGGGTGTACTGGTCAGGATTTTTTTAAATAAAAGTGTCTGGTATGTAGATATCATTGATTTTAGCATGTTCTGAAGATTCTAAGGCAAGAGTATATGGAAAGAGTTTAATGTAATTTCCTTGCTTTTCTTTACTCTTAGGTAATCTAAGTTGCAGAAATGCAAGCTGATTAACCAAATTATTCATCAGGACAATACTTTTTTTTGCCTTCAATAGTGTGCATAGGAAGCAGTAAAACAAGCAAACACTTGTATAGTTTTATATAGCCTGATAGACTAAAAGAAAACTCTCTTGGCAGCAGGTGGTGGACGCAACGAGGATATAGCAATGAACATAAAGAGAACTGGTGAGCAACAATTAGTAAGAAAAGTACATTGTTTCCCCATTTGGTACTTTGTAACTTATACAACCACATCTAGGGAAGTCATTATCATACCAACAGTCACATGATTCTTTCCTGAAAATGGAAGAAAGATATCTGAAATCTTGCACGAAAATATTTTTCCCTCTACCAGAATGTAGATATTAAAAGCAAATATGTGTATGCATATTCTGAGATGAATTTATATTGCACAGGTGATGAAATGTTGAGGAAAATATATTTTCATTTTCCTGTTTAGGAGCATGATTCTGTGATATGCCTATGTAAAACAGTCTCATTAAGTAGTTAAGTAGACAGAATATTTGATGAGAAAACCTAGTTAGTTGAGGTCTAGATCCAGAAACTGAGAGTTGGGCATAATTGTGCTAAATTTTGCAGGATTAGGGGCAGAGTACCTTCAGTACAATATAATATTTCCAGGTTATGTTATCAGACTCTGATCCTAGCAAGAGCCCTGAATCTTCCAGTTTTCCAGGTTTTAGCTCTCCTGGTATTTGCAAAGACATGATCATTGACTGTGTATCTCTGTTTATAAGGATTTTCCATGCTGTGCATAAACACGGTGGAATTGTCTTAACTTGCAAGTACCTCCAATATAAAATAAACAAGACAAGACAATACAACTGATCCTTGGTTTACTTTATGGAGTAATTAGGTAAGGCATACTCCACAGCCACATGTTAAAGTTAGCATGATACTTGAACATAAGCCATCGCCATCCATATTAATTGCAAAGCTGAGATCAGTTTTGTATCAGACTTCAGCCTCTGCCTTGTCTCACTTTTTTAATGGTCCTGATTTCTTATGGTGACATGCCTAGTTACATTTAGACACGGGACACCTATAACCATTCATCTGAAGTTTAAATGGGCGAAAAATGCACATGGAGGAACTGTAAGGTGTAAATTAGTTATGGTACAATACCTTAGCTTATACCCCTGAATTTCCACAACACGTAGTTCCTAGACATAAGGAATGGGTGTAAGAAACTTTAAAGCTTAATTAAGCTTAAGTAAGTACACAATTGTCTGTTTTATCCGTAAGCAACAAATTGTCCCTGATGGCCAAAAGTCAGTTTGCTACATTACTGTATTTGACAAAACAGTATAAAGGACAAGTGAGTGAGGGAGCGAGTGTGTGGTATAATCAAGCAGGGTAGAAACACTGAACTTGTTGATTCTTAAACAGAATCCAGTATCCAGATCTGCTACAGGTTGTCATTTATCCATTCTCATCTATGACAGCTACTCGAATATTTTAGCAAGTAATTTCTATTTATCACAATTTCCTACCCTAGACAGAAACACGCACTTTTCTTCAAAAGACAGTAAGGAGCACAAAAGTAATCCAGTCATTTTGCCTGTATACACTGATCTCATGACTTCTATGTCATACTCCTTGTCAGCTAACACAGAAGAGCAAAGTGATTCTGCTTACAGGTTCCTATTTAATAACACCTCATTTAAGAAAAGAAAAGAAATGGCTATGTAGGAGGACTAGTGAAATTGCTAGTGAAATTGTTTTGCTATAAAAGAAGACTAGTAAAACAGCGAAGTAAGAAAATATGTGTAATATTCCATCTGCTCTTTTACTATTTCATTGTAGCCTTGTATATGAGTAGAAGCATTAGAAGGAA
Source organism: Lepidothrix coronata (assembly GCF_001604755.1). Classification (NCBI taxonomy): domain Eukaryota; kingdom Metazoa; phylum Chordata; class Aves; order Passeriformes; family Pipridae; genus Lepidothrix; species Lepidothrix coronata. Next base: position 2,553,366 of record NW_016690227.1, read on the forward strand.
ACTAGAAGCAGGGCCTGAGGTACCTGAAGTGCATCTCCATTTCCTCCAGAACAGGACACATGTTTGTATTCCACAGAATTTTTCAGTAGACTCCTTTCCCAACACAACCTTAATTGTATTTTCACTCTGACACTAACCATAGCAGAGACTGTTCCTGTTTTCGATGTCAATGGACTCTTCATGGATTTTGATAGTTGTGTGCATGATGGTGTAGAACTCACTCCATCATTTGTCAGTTCATCTCTTTTCTTGGGCTTGGATTATGCACTCCAGGATATTAAGCCAGGGTGCTTCACCTATACTCAATATTTATTGGACAAGTATTCCCACTAAAATCTAGTGATCAAGTCTTCCGTTCAGTTTAAGACAGTTAACCTGTTATCTAGATGTGAAGGAAAATAAGGTTGCTTGCTTTGCCTTTCTTGGTCCACTGTCATGGTACCTCGTTATAGGTCTGTAAGAAATTCTTGTGCTCTTGTAAATGCAGGTTTTCCTTAAAGGTTAAATGTCCCTTTTCCTGACAGATTTTCTATAAGTATAGTGTTACAGTGGCTTAATAGTTCTAGTTCAGCTTTGCAACAAGGAAAGCTTAGACAGGTGTCTCAAGAGAAAAAATCCTCTAAAAATACGCTTGCAGAAATGTTGTACTAAGTGTTGAAAATTGGTTAAATTACTTGCAGTAGGTGGGGGCACATAATTCTGTTTTCTTCTTTTCCAAATCCTATGACTCATGTTCACCTTCATAAAAGTTATTTTTGCTTTGGGAACCACTACAGTTCATCTTTGCTTCTTCCAGCACTTCATAATCACTTAGTAGTAAATCATCTGGACCCAACTCACTGACCTCATGTATTGGTTCATCAACCTCTTTCTTTGCCATGTTAAATCATTTGTAAAGTTAAATAAAGAAAATGAGGGAAATTATTGTGAATTCATGAACACATAAAAAATTAACTCCAAGAATATAATTCAACTGGCAAAGGTGAGTGATATATATTTATTTTAAATTGTTTTTGTCAGAATATTCTATTAAATTAAATAAAAAAGTTACAATTTAATGACATTATTTAATTCTGTCTATTTAAATGGCTTGATTCATTACTTATTTAAAGCAGAGATTATCTAGTTTGAAATGAATGTGCAATTAAATCCATCTCTAAGTTGATTTGTATTATGCACTGCAAAATTCATGGCTTACTAGGTACCTTGTTTATTATTTTGAATGGGCTGCAACCAGGTACGTCAGGAAATTGTAACAAACTCATGCAATGAGGTTGCTCCCTCACCTTCCAAAACCTCACTGGATGCAATACTTACCCTCTGGCATAGCGTTTTCCAGATTTGGAGCCATTCCTATCAAGAAACTGGGCAACCTGCTGGCAGACTTTGGCCCATTGTCTTTGCACTTCCTACTTGCTACCTCTTAAGTATGTAATTAAGTTGCCTGTGGCTTTTGTTTCTCAAATATGCATTCATCCGATATGTGAAGGGTGAGGGGAACACTCAGACCATCATTTTTAGTCTTCAATTTTCCCATTAGAAAGAAAATTTAAATTGGTGCTGTGCTGATGATTTATTGCAGGAAGGAACACAATTTACACAGAGAAAAGTGAGATTTTAATTTTACACAGTTCACTAGCAGCATATTCACATGTTCTGCCTATAGGTATCGCAGTAAAGATGACAGTGTGGTTTTGTTTTCTAATAAGGGGAAAACATAAAGCTTATTCTCACTTTTAATATATTATTCTAATGCATTTTCTGTGCAATAAAAAGGAGTTTTCTAATCAATTTATATTATTATATTAAAGAAATTTACACTTTTAAAATATTTGAAGCTGCTTGCATATGACACTGACATATATCTAACCATATCATAAAATATCCTGGCACACAATGGTGCATTTATAGTAATAGTTAAAAATGTTTATTTTGCATTTCTAAATCACATAAATAATTTTCCAAAGTCACCTAAATGCTGTTGCTTGCAATCAACCCTTTGGAGCTGTCAAGTTAAGAACTCCTGCTGTTTGTACTAATGTGTTTTGCATTATTATCTCGGTTCAGATGATGTTGATTTGTGAGTCAAAATGTTAATTAATTAAATAAACAATATACATCGTTGACTTGTATTAGACTTGTGTTATTTCTATGTCATGCTGCCACACATTTATTTAATCTCTGGGTTAAAAATACAGTCTTCTCTTTAGGATGAGACAGAAAGATGTTGATGGACGGAACTATCTAGGACATATGGAATGTCTAAATGCACTGTTACAATTTAAATGCAACCAAATTATGGGAGTTTTTTATTATTAACTGAAAAGTTATTTAATTGTCTTCTGTGAGAAAACTCTGAATGAATCTTCTGGAAGGGATTTGATATTTCCTTTTTTTGTGTTATATACTTAGCAATTTGGAGTTAAATTTACCAGATAGCACATGATAGCATATGCTGTTTCATGTGGGATACTGTGGTTTTTTCCAGAGTCTATTTTACTTCTATTTTACTTCAGGCACTTAAATTTATCCCCTATACAAAGGAAAGAGAAGAGTACTTGCATAGTTAGTAAGCCTTTGCTAGTTCACATTTTCAGGAAAGAAAGCATCTGGAATTACATATAATGATTTCTGGAAGAACAGGATATAATTATTCCTTCACTCTAAAAGACATTGTGAGTGCTCGAATCAGTATCATCTAAACCATTTTTTTCTGATGAGCTAATCTGTCTGCTACCAAGTTGGTCACATCTAGTGTTGTAATGGAAGTAAAGATCATTAAAAGGACAAAATTCCACAAATACAAACTTAAAAGTTTACTATTACATGAAAAGAATCCCATGGCACAATAACTTTAGTGAATAGTAATTATTACACACTTTCCATAAAAATTAAAAAAAAAAACCTGACTGGAATTCTTATGTAGACAGTACTTTGGTAAGGTAAAGGCATATAAGAGCTGGTTATCCAGATCTTCGGTTTTAAATTTTGCTTGCCAAAAAATCTTTTGTAATAGTGTTTTTATTTTCTTTCCTGCAAGTAAATGGAAAAAAAGCACCTATTGGTTTTGGAGGTGTTTTTTTCAGTAATTTTTTTTCATTATCGATTATTTATTCTTGATGACAAAATGGTAAAAGGAAGACAAAAAAAAAAACCACCAAAAAAGGAAGTGGAGAAGGAAAGCAAAGTCCTTTTCCTCCCACAGAAATTAATGCCCAAACTTGTCCAAACCAGTCAGTGTGACGTTTTTAAAATCTCTGCAATCGAATCACTTTTTTCAACATTTTTTCTCCTATTTCCTTTAGATTTTCTCTTTATGTCACCATTCTGTACAAAAGTGAGCAAAAGGCCTTATGAATGGACAGGTAGAAGAGCGATTTCTAATGAAGATGGATGTGTTGTTACTGCTGTGTAGCAGAGCATTAAACTTTCTGACACAGGCTGAAGTCACCACATTATAACAGCCTAAAAAGACGTGCAGTGATGGGTAAAAGAAGGTAAGTAAAAGAAGATCTAGTTAAACGCTGAAAAACGCCATTCTGACACATACATTTGAATACTGAATGAAGTAGTACAGCCTTAGAATATTATCTTTAATTTTGGTCTACTTTACCTGTTATGGTTTATATTGGTCATCCAGGTGTGATATTCCTCTGATACTCTGTAATATTACTCAATTTCTTTTGGTATTTTTCCATTTGCTATTATAACTGTATAAATAAAGAATAAGGCTGAAATATTGGTTCTTTTAATAAATACAGATTTTATTTTAATAGTGATTTTACTGAGCCAGCTAGTCTTTATTTACCTAGTGTTTTTGTTTAGGTCAAAAAAATCCTCCATGCATTTAAACAGCTGAGGCTTTGCAATATATTCAGGAAGATCTGCCTTAAAGTGGTACTGAATCATTGTTTTTGCTAGTTTAAATAGATTGCTCAAAGTTGGCAAAATTACTTTAAGAGTTTTCTTTGCTGGATAGGTCTTCCTGTACAGACCCCACAGGAAGAGCAGGAGACCTTCAAAGAGGAGAGATTCTGTCTACTACATCAACAGCAAAACATTAACAGCTGGGAATCTGGAGAAGATGAGGAAAACAACATTAGGAAGCAAGACTGAGAATCAATGGCAAATAAGGAAAAAAGATTTTTAAGTTAATAAATAAGCAATTAAATATGAGAAAAATGGGAACTACCTTCTAGTTTTATGTTGATTTTTAATATCAGCTATTCTAGAACAAGGATGCAGCACATATCCACTTACACTCTTAATGGATCTGCCCAAATCTTTATCTGTTTATCAATAAGATAAAAAACAAAGTTCCAAAGCCACTAAAGTAACAGTGTGTTTTATTGGATTTCACAGAAAAAACATTTTGTCATACATGCCTTCACACTGTTGATACTTTCAGTGTTTTGCTTAAAAACCATTAAAATAAAGTCACTTTCTCTCTAAATAGCTATTACAGGCTGCTTTGTGGAACTAACATTTTTCAAAGTCATGAAGAAAGCTGAAAAAGTTGCTAATATTCATATTGAGAAACCACGTTTTTTTCCAACAATATTCATTCTTTTATCCTTTTTTTTCTATGAACTTACATACTTTCTCCTTTACTCTCTCTGAAGCACTTGGGAAAGTTTAATAATGGCTATCACATGGTGTTCCAGAACCTTTTACAGAGACCCAAATTAAGAGAACACTATGTTATGCAAATATCCAGGTATTTCAGGTATGATGATTAATTTCCTCCTAAAGCTGAGGAGATAAGAGACGTGTGAGTGGCATGTGCATAGCTGTAGATACAATCCTAGTTAGGGGGTACCTTACTCATTATTGCACATTATGATTGTCATTAAATGCCTCCACATCCCACATTGAAACTGGGTTAATGTTCTCCCATAGCAATCAGGTCTTATGTTTTCTCCCTTTTTATTGTGTATCAACAAACTCAGGGATTTTTGCTTTAGGTCTTTCATGAGTGTTGAGAGATTCTAACCTCTGGTTTGACTCAAATAAGCAGCAAATTTAACCTGATATTTACAGAGGTAAACATTTTATCCAATACTCAAGGAAAAACTTCCAGCACAGAGACCAAGTCTGATTTTTCCATACTCCTCCTCCTCACTAAAAGCTGGATTCCTACATGCATGGCTATCATTACAATGCATGAACATCTCCTCCAATTCTTTCTATTCTTGCAAGACCTTTTTTGGGTGTTGTTGGGCAGCTATTGCACCATTTGTACAGGTGCATGGAAACTTATGTCAGTATTTTCTACGGAATTAATGACATAGATGTTACATAATAGACCATTGCTCACCAAAGACTGTTGAATCTTCATTCATCAGGTTATATGAAAATCTGTCCTTTGCAAGCAACTGATGTGAACTCAGGCACCTATTTCAGATCTTTGTGCAGATTCTCTGTGGCTCAAAAATTCCTTGTGATTTTTTAAGTGGACTCTTGGTATCCTCTAGAAACTGCCAGAGAATTCCAGATTTTTTTTTCATGTTACTGTTTATGCAGTAATTCTGAGCAGCAAATAATTTCTGTAGTGGCAGATATTTCTGCTTAGTTAAGGTATACCTACATGACCAAACTCTGCTGTATTTTTGAACTACAAGAGCCAAGTTCATCAGACGGTGGATAGCCATGCCAGCACAGAGTTTTGCTTATAGGAATAAAGTCCTTCTGAGAGGGTATTTGGTTGCTATTGCAACACTTCTGCATTTTCAGTAAGCATTTTGGTGTCCAAGGGATCTTACTCATCTCAGCCTACTCAGGACAATGTTAACAGCAGTTTGGAATTCATCTGTTAATCTGTTTTCCTTCATCTTTAGCACACTGCTGCCTGGGCAGGAGGTGACAAATAATGAAAGATAAAATATGTGGATGGTTTATTCTGTGGCTGTGCACAGTCCTCCACAAAGGCATTAGCTGGCATGGTGCTTGTTCAACATCCTATTTTCCTTATATTTTCAAATCTATCAAAACAACCTCCTGATTTATTTAGAAGGTCTGGAGATTACTTCAGCAGTGAGGTTTATTGTATCTTCATTGCACATGACAGGTCTACTTACCACTGGTCTCTTTGTTCAAAGTAAGGGAAGAAAAAAGAAGCAGTTCTGCAGCACGGTTTACTCTATCATAAGGTTGCTATCTAAATAGGCCAGGTGAGCCTAGAAGAACTGTTTCTTTCATTTATTAAACACAGATTTTGAGCAGCTGACTGAGAGACAAATCTATTCTGTAGATACCTAAAATGAGCTAAGCCAAACTTCCCTGGGCTGGGATTGTTAGTTAGATTTATTATGTTTTTGGCAAGGTACTCTTTTGTGTATCTGGCAAGTGCTATCAGGTAAACAAATGTTCTGTTATCTGATACTCTTTTTAAATTTTTCTTTTCCTTTAGAGATTGATCTTGACTTACTGAGCCTAATTTTTTTTTCCCTTTCTTATTTCCCCTTTTTTTGGTATTACGTTTTGCTCATTGCGTTGGTCTGTTTCCATTACAGTAGATATAAGCCATACATAGAAATTGTGAAAGTAGTCCATTATCATTGTATGGTTCAGCCATGCCTTAGGGTAATTCCTTTTTGTGACTTAATTATATTAATTTTAATTCAGGGTTTTTTGTACTTTTCCTGGTTTGATTTTTTCTACTATAACATAAATTCTTCAATTCTATCTAATCTTATTTCAACCCTTTTGCTAATATAATTGTGATCAATATTATGCCAATCCCATTTGGCACTTTTGTCACCCATTCTTTTCTCTAAAATGAATATGGTCTCTTTTTGACTAAGTTTCCTGCATGATATAGCACATAGGACAACATCTTAATTCTACCCAGTACACCCAGAGACATTGTTTCATTAGTACCTTCTGCTGCATTTTGGATCTTTTTAATGTTTTGGTTTGTTTTTTTTTTCATTCCATATTTGTCCTGGAACATTGTGGTGTTAATTAATTACCCACTCATACCCACACATGGTAAACCCATCATATTTAGGACTCTCTGAGATCTTTCTTCCCTTTTGCAACAACAGTATGCTATTTAGTTTTCACTGGGATAACCTAACAGATTTTGCCAATAAAATGGCTTTTTACTCTCCAGTTTCATTCTCTGCCATTTAAAAGTAGTAAATTTAGAACCAATAAAAGCAAATGCTCCTGTACGCAGCATATAATCAACCTATGAAGTTCACCCTCACAGGAGGTCATCAAGTCAAATACCCTGGCTGAATGTTAAAAAGAAGTGGGCTAATTATATGAACAGTAACAACATTTGTAGCTTTGCATGTCAAAATTAATAATAAGGCTAAACCAAATATCGTGCTTCAGGGCATAAATTGATTAGCTGCAGGTGTCAGGATGCATTCCTACTCTCCACATAGAATTTGTACCATTGCTAAGAAGTTGTTTTATGAGGATATGAAGCAGTCTTGGAGGACTTGTTTGCATTTTGGGATTGAGTTTTTTGATTTTGCTTTTGTTGGGGTTTCTTTGTTTGATTGATTTTAATTTGGTTTTATCTCCTCTAAATGATTTCCTGTTACTCTCAATGTAAGAACATTACAGAAAATGGTAAGGTAAAGTAGCCCCTACTCCCTCAGACATTTAATGCAAGAAAGACACTGTCTTATACTTTTTGCCTATGAAGGCAGTGAATACTACAGAGGAAGAAGTTTCCTATTAATGAACTGTCGCAGTATCTTTCTTCAGATCTGCCTTTTACATTCACCTACATCTTGGTGCCACTTGAAAGTGGTCAAGCAAATGATGTACAGCAGATCAGCATTTTTATATTTCCCAGCTTTGATAATGTCTCAGTTATCTTTCCTTGACTCTAGTTTTACTTCTTCTTCTACCTAAATTGTAAGTCTTTGGGTTGTTTTTTTTTTAGAGTAGAATTATCTTACTGCTATGTGTGAATGTAGTAACTACCAGACTTGAGTCCTGATTATTCTAAGCTAATATCCTACTTATGACAACAGATGAAAACCAAAGCACCCAATGCTGTATTTTTGATCTTTGAACAAATCTTTTGCCTAATTAGTCCTTCTCTTGGAAAACTGCAGTCTCTTAAAAAAAAAAAATCTTCCCTTCTGACGATGACGTTCTATATAGCCATGTCATTTGAAGGGTGTTTCCATTCTGAGCTTTGAGTTTTAATTCTATTCCAAATATTGGTGTAGCTAAACCACATCAAGGTTTAAGAACCATGATTTTCCTTACATTTGAATGATAAATATGTTATAATCTTGAATAAGTTCAAAATAAAAAAAGATGTGCGCACTGCTGAATCAGACATTCCTGCCTAGCAGACAAAATCACTGGGTTTTTTCTCATTTGTAATCATGAATTATCCTAAATTTCTACAGATTTCTACAGTGATGTGAAGAGGAACAACCTAGATGTAAATGATAAGCTTCTAGGCTCCTTTAGAAAATCTCATGACAGAGTTCAAGTAATTTTGATAGCCAGTTAAGTTGGGTGGCCAGTTCCCATATGACTCTTTCAAAATTCTCCCTGGATTTTTAATATCTGGATTTTTAATAGGAGTATTGATGAGCTCTATGAAAATAGGCTGGACCTCTCGTTAAATTCAGCTGATGTGAAGTGAAATACAGAGTCAACACAAACACAGGACAGTGTGTATGCAATGTTATTGTCTACATTTCTGCCTGAATACAAGTCTCTAGTCAGCTGGTTCATGGGAAGCTACAAGTTTTATAATTTATTAAACAATAACTTTGTATAGAAAATCACTGGCAAATAACTAGTGACCCACAAGATGAACTAATGTAATTTGTATAATAAGCTAATTTTTAGCCTTTTGCTGCAAAAGAAAAAAAGGAGAAGGGAAGTTACCATCTAGGTCGCAGGTTCACTATGTGCGCAAGTCCATTTTATACAAACGTGATCAACAGTGCTAGACTTCTAAGATGTTGTTCACTGGTGTTTAATTTTAAAAGCATGTTCTGAGGAACTGCTCTGTAGACATGCGCTTCAGAGTGCATTTAAAATTTCATCTGACATCTGAGAGAAGATGCTTATGCATTATATAACAAGCAGCGTGATCAAAATACAATAATTAATACATAATATGACTTGTAAAACATAAATGAAAATGAACCAGAGGGAGGAACTTGACGACCTTTAAACAAGGCTAACCTATTTATAACAAATGCCTGCAATATTTCTCATGAGTCATTTCTTCCACTCAGACTGAGAATACGTAATAACCTTTTGTTGTTCTGTACCTGAGGTCATTTATTATTCAGAAAAAAATCATACACATACACATATACATATAAATATAGAAATTTACACAAAGCATATTCTTGAGATAAAATTATTATAAAGATTGCATTTTCAAGTATGAGATGTACACATTGTTGATACCAATCATTATTGTACGGAGATTTTTTGGTTAGTTGAATAAAAAACTGTAGTTAAAATGGTGATTGCTGTTTCCTATTTTTATGTTGATTCATCACTTTTCAACCACTTATAGAATTCTTCCTTAAATGGTACAAAAAACTAACATCAAACTGAGCTCATTTCATTGTTGCCTTGATTTAAGTAGAACCAGAAACATGCCACTGAAACAAAAAAAAGCCAGAACAATGGAAAGAAGAAGTGGGCTTTTTAAGATTTTAATCATTAAAACACTCTGCCCAAGAACTAGATGATTACATGCTTGAGGTTTTTTTATCTTGTTGAAAATTTCAAGACCTGAATTGTAGGAAAAGTTGAGCACCGCTAAATCATTACATTAACAAAGGAAACCTTCCACACAGGAATTCTTCAAAGAGGAGAAAATAAATTGAAATAATCTGACTCCTAGAAGCAATTATTTTTTACAAGAAATATTAAATTGTAGCAAACCAGTTACCTGTTTGCCTCATAACCTCTCTTCAGATAATGTTAATAAAATATTATTGTCTGCATTTAACATTCAGCCCTGGCTTATTAGGGGAAAAAGACGTATTTGCTCATGACACTGCCTCTGGAAGTTCTGATTTAAATGTCACCTGCTAAAAGATTCTCATAATGTTACCCATTCTCAAGGGACCTCTTTTTATAGGAATTCAGGTGAAATTAACCATGTTACCCAAACTGATAAAAACCTGTATTAGAATCCAGATGATGTAATGCAGTATACAAGTCCAGTACGAAATTTTATTTATATTACACTCTTCCGCTGTCCTTAATTGCCAATCTAACTTCCAGCACACACACTGAATGCACACAGTGGTATGCTACTAAATGATTATTTTCACATTGCGTATGTTGAAGCACATGAAATGCAATATTACAGAGACCTCAAATTAAGTCATCTGAGAACAGTAAAAGACAGGAGAGAATAATTACAAAAACCTCTGCAAATCTGTTGAAGGTGTTAATAGAGCCAAAGATCTGATTTTCCACTCTTGTCTGTTGAATTTGTATGCTTAAGGAAAACTATTTAGTGAGAGGCTGAAATGCATTTGGTAGATCAATATTCCATTGATGTTAATATTTGTCAGCATTTTCTTTAGCTGATGATTTATAGGGTGCCAGAAGCATTTATAGAATACTTAATTCTTTGTCATGTCTCAATTTGCTTTATGAAGAAAATGCTTATTCTTTATTACACTGTATTTTTAACAAAATAAAGGACATGCCACATTAGATTGCATGTCTGCTTAAACCAGTTATAGTACTGCTAGGAGTTACTAGGTTGATGTTACTTGGTCTAAAATCTTGTTAAACTAGATTAAAAATCTAGTCTTCCTAAAAAAAAAAAAAAGAAGAATTGCTTTTTAGCCAGAGCAAAACTATTTCTACGAGTTGAAATATTTCTATCTTTTAATCTAAACTTTTTTTAATAATATAAAAATAATTGAAAATATGGATTATTAGAAGCTGAATAGCTGTTGCTGATGAAATTAATTCTGAGTGCAAAGTTTTTCCCAAGATCTCTTAAGAAAAAGACTTGGAACAAGGAAGTTGTTGCTTTCTGTGATAAAAATATATGTTGCAACCTTTTTAAGAGACGAATGTAATTTGCAACTCAAAACTGATAATAGGGGGTAAAATACCTGACTAAAAATAATGCTTAGCTCTTAGACAGCAATTTTTTTTGGAAACCTAAGAAGAGCTACCACCTTTTTCAGGTATTGTGAATCTAAGATGCATAGAGATGAAGCAAATTATTCAAATGAGGGTCTTGTCTATGTCAGATTCAGCAGAAGAAGACGTGCTGTGCACTCTAGGCACGTTTGCAGCATAAACTGGGAGAAGTGGAAAATACATCAAATGGATGGATGGATGGATGTTCCTATCTGTCCAGATCTGGCCTCTCCGGTACAAAAAGAAAGCATACTGGAGCAATTCCAGCAAAGGGACATGAAGATAATTAAGGGGCGGTAGCTAAGGTTGAGCTCAGCCTGGAGGAGAAAAGATTCAGGGTGCATCTTACTAAAAAATATAAACACCCAGTGAAGTGAATGAAGGAAAGGGAGTCAGACGCTTATCAGTAGTGACCACTGAAAGGACAAGAGGCAACAATCAGTAGTGACCACTGAAAGGACAAGAGGCAACAGCAACAAATGGAAATGCAAAACATTCTACTCAAATATGTGAAAAAAGAAAACACTGATCAGATTGCCCAGAGATATTGTGGAGTCTCCACCCTTAAAGATACTGAAAACCCATCTGGGCACAGTCCTGAGCAACCTGCTTTAGGAGACCCTGCTTGAGCAGTAACAATGGACCAGTTGACCTTCAGAGCTTCCTTTCAACCTCAACAAGTCTGTGAACTTCAGCTCTCTGGCACCTGTCCTGAGTAAATGACCACAAGCAAAAAGTTTATTTTCCTACTTCATTACTCCAGTGATGGAAAATTCCTCATCAGTGAATATACACTAGTGTAAAAGTGAAGTCATGCAGTGATAAAATATATAGCAATATAAGGCAATGCTCTAAATACAGCAGAAGATTATTTTAAACTCAGAAGAGATTTGTTTGCTGCTAAGGTAGAGAGGCCAACTGTTACAGAGCTGTAATGTATTAATTAAACAAATAGCCACAGAAATATCAATATTATCTAAAATCATTTGTTTTACAAGGGTTTTGACAGGCTTCATGGTGAAACAAACAATGTTTAATATTTTATTCATGGATTAGTATAATATATTTCTAAGTAAAATCAATATTGTGTTTTTATTAGGAACAACATTGTACTTCTCAGCAGAGAAACAAAATGCACCATAAGAAAGGAATTACAAAATGAGAAAAGAAATTGATAGCCAGTACTAAACCATATCACTACAGACAGAATAAATAGTTCTCAGTTGTATGTATTTAAACATGTGCTATTTTTTTTCCATTTCTGGACTTTTCCTTCAGCAAAGGACTGATCCTAAAACCATCTAAAAGCTTAATTTACTGATGACAACACTTCTATCTGTATGACACATTTGTTGAGATTCCTGAAATAAATACACCTCAGAAAAGAGGGTGGAGTGTATGGACACAGGTGGGAAGGCTGCTTGAGAGAAGCAATCAATATAAAAGAGAATCAATACTTTTAATACTGACAACCAAACATGGGTTTTGTAGAAGTGTTGTCTCAAAGAGCAGGATGTCTGGCTCATTTAGAAGAATGATTATGAAGGACAAGTCTCATGGTTTAACTCCAGCTGGCAACTAAGCCCCACACAGCCTGTCACTCACTCCCTGCACAATGTGATGGGTAAAAGTAAAGCTTGTGGATTCACTCCCCACTTTCCATGGGCAGACTGGTGTTCAGCCATCCCCAGGAAACATAGAGCTCCACCTCCCAGTATCGTGACTTGGTGTTCTAGTTCCAGCCCAGATCGGGGGGAGGGAGTGTGGCCGAGACACATTCGATACCGTCTTATGTCATGGCCAGGGCCAGGGAAGGGACTCTCTCACTTCCATGAGGAAGGGGCATGGTTTCCAGATGGAAGCAAGCATGGCAGAGAGAGCGGTTGGGGTGGGATGCTGCTGGCTGCAGCATCACATCACATCAGATCGGATTTTGGTGAGCATTTTTGCATGTAAATCACCCTCTTTTTGTACACTTCTGTTATTATTGTTGCTGTTACTTTTCATTTTATGTCATTGCTGTTTTCAGTAAATTTGACTTATCTGAACCCTTAATTTTTATCTTTTTATGCCTGCAATTCTCAGCTCTACTCCTGGAGTGGGAAGAGGTAGAGAAAGAAGGTGGAGGGGGAGTGAGAGAGCAGCATCTGATTTGGGAGAGCTGGGGAGGGGGTGGGCACTAAAATAGGGAGTGTTGTTCCTAAACCATGACACTTGGGAAGACAGACATCATCACTTCAAATATCCTCCCTTTCTTCTTTTTCCCAAAGCTCTGTATGTTTGAGTATGATGCCAAAGATAGAGAATGTCCCTTTGGTCAGTTGGGGTCAGCTGTCCCAGATGTGCCCCTTCCCAACTTCTTGTGCACCTCCAGCCTTCTCTCTGGTGGCATGGGGTGAGGAGTAGAAAAGGCCTTGACTCTGTGCAAGAACTGCTCAACAATAGCAAAAACATCCCTGAATTATCAATCTGGTTTCCAGCACAAATCCAAAGCATAGTCCCATACTGGCTACTACGTAGCTAGTATTCCAGCCAAAACCAGTACAACAGGGAAGCTTTTGTGATCATTCCCACTATCTCTACAGTGCAAACCTTCAGCTTAACAATGGTTCAGTTTTTAATATGGAAACAAAAGTGAAGAGGGATGATAAAAAACATTCTGAACAGAATGAGAAAAACTGGGAAAGAATAGGGGAAATAAATGCTTTCCCAAAATACATCTCTTGAAATATATATGAAATTAAAGGAATTGATCACTGAAATTGAAAATTGCGGATGAGAACATCACACAGCTTTTTGGTTGTACTTAAAAAAGCTGAGGATTTACGCAGAAGAAAAGAATATATGTAGGAGAGTGAAACACCAGTAGAAAATAATTGTTACAAAATGAAGAAAAAAGATCAATTACAAAATCAGAGTCTGCTTTTGTCAGTTAAATCAGGAAAACCTACGCCTTTTTAAAGATGAGCACCTCACTTTCTCCTTTTAGCCATTCACCAGGAACAGCCAGGTGATTTTTGTTCCTCAAAAAATTCATGGTCCTTCCGAGAACTGTACTCCTCTGGCCAGCTGTTACTCCCTCAAACCCAGTTATAGTAAACTATCTTACCTAGTTTGTAGGAAATGAAAAAGGAAGGCATTGACTGACTGCAGTCCCTCCTCCCCATACTTCGTGAAACTAGATTGGGAAAGAAGTTTTCCAAATGGGACCTCCCCCATTTTCAGTCCCATAACAGAAGGTAAGGAGGTTGTGGCTATTACTGTTATGATATCAGTCCTGGCATCTATTTGAAAATCCTACCATTTAAAGAAAAAGGAAAAAAAATAAATATCTCCTTACTCTACAGACACAGAAGTCTATGCAATTAATTCCATTGACTAAGTGGTGAACCCTACCATTCCAAATGCTAAATATTTGAGTTTTATCTGTCCTGATTTGCCAGCCAACATCCAAATCTTTACTTTTGTATCCCCTATAGGAAGGTCTGTGTGGTGCACACAGACCATAAAAGGATGATTTTTCCACAACAGTCCAGTAAGAATAGTTCATGCTCCACCTTGCAACTCTCTGGATCAGCTCTGGGGTGTTCATTCTTAAACTGGTTCAATAGCTTTAGCACTGTGCAGCTTCATCATGAGGAGGATGGGCAGGCACTCAAGTCTTCTCTGTGGTAACCAGTGAGACAACACGAGGGAGTAGCCTGAAGTTGTGTCAGGTTTAGGGGAGGTTTAGACTGGATATTAGAAAAAGGTTCTTCCCCCAGAGGCTGGTTGGGTGCTGGAAGAGGCTCCCTAGGGAAGTGGTCACAGCACCAAGGCTGCCAGAGTTCAAGAAGCATTTGGACAATATTCTCAGGCACATGATGCGACTCTTGGGGATGGTCCTATGCAGTGCTAAGAGTTGGACTTGATCCTTGTGGGTCCCTTCCAACACAGCACATTCTGTGATTCTGTGAAATAAGATCTTCATGATTACTTAGACTCTTCTGTTCTCTCTACTGTGTCCCGTAGATTCATTCCACACAGAGCACACAAAACCCCCAAAGAAAACATGAAAAAAAGAGAACCAGCATGACCATCCTTTACCCTGTGAATACATTAGCTGCTCACTCTCTGACAGAAGTTTGTGTGTGTGTTTGCCTAGAAAAGGTGGTATAGAGTGACCCTTTAATGATAAGGTTCTTTCTTTTTATTCCCGTTACCTTTTCCCTGCATTAATATTGCTTAATTATCACTAACTAGAGATTGCATTTCACCTAATGCAACATACCTATGCGTTATAGGTATGAAACACTATAATTTAGATACACTAGACTAATAAGGGCTTGGTTGCTGAATTTTTCTTCAGTTCTCTCAGATAAAGGGAACAATATTTTTTTTCTCAGTCTTAAAACTCATTGGCTGAAGTGTCTCTCAGACTAACAATTTGAAGTCTTAGCTGAGACTGCAGCACATTTTACATCTTTATATATTGTATATGAGTAAAAAAAAAATCTTTGCCGTGAGAAGCTAGTAGCCTAAATAGATAAGACAAAGACTTTAAAGAAAATATAAAAGAGGGAAGGAATTTCATAAAACCACATCCACTTTCAAAGATCAACTTTTCTACAAGATTAAGAGATATCATTTGCGACCAGAAGAAACAGCCACCAATGTGTCATCGTTCAAGCCTCACAGAGTATAGTGAGAAGCTCTTGGTTCTGTGTAAAGAAAACAAGCATGGACACTGAGGGTGAAGAAGGTGTGACTAGGAAAAGATCAGGGAAAAATTTGCACCAAGATCTTCCATGACACTTCCTCAGAGGATTTCAGCATGAAAAGTAAGTGGCATGGGCCATTAGAACTTTGAAAAATTGTATTTGTGATGAAAAGCTCCCACGGTGTGGTTTTCCATACTGACGAATATTTTCCGTAAGTTTATTCTTTCAGATCTCTTCCATCTGAAGATATCACAGGATGCTAAAATTTTCCATTTTAAGGTGTTTAAGGGGAGAGTGAACATGTTCAAGGAAGATAAATACATGAAATCAATATTCTCAAAGCCCTGAAACATAAATTGACAGAACTAATATAGAGAGAATTATAGTCCAGTACTACAGATTTAGAGAGAAACATTTTCAAAGAAGTATCTCAGCCATAGAAGCACAGAGGACTTGGCTCTGAGAAAAAGTTAAAGTAGGAATGAGAGATTTAGATTTGAGTATCATGAGATAAGATGCTTTCTTTGGTAATTTGTTTGTTCTTATACTCAAGGAAATAGCATTTAATCTGAAAAAAAAAACCAACCAAACAACCAAACCCCCAAAATTAACAAACAAAACACCAAGAGGAAAAAAAAAACCTGGAAAAACTAAACACCTCCAATTATACCACCAAATCAAACAAAAAAAAACAAACACCAAGAGTGTATCAAACTATCTGACAAATCATCAGCTTCTTCTACTTATAGTTACAACTCAAAATTTTTTCTTAATATTCTTTACTCCTTTTGCTATGGCTATGTGATCTTAGGCACAGGTCAGATATCTACATTATCCATACAAAGAACAAGCCAATAAGCCTTGAAAGGTAATATGCAATATTGTCATGGTCACAGTTTATGATAAACTCTCCTCTGGTGCTAGTCTAGAAACCCTACTGCACCAGGCAAAGATTTTATGTTTACATATGTATACTTATTTTGCATACTGACAATATAGCACACCAGCAAGATATGTCAGTTCTTAATGTACATTCAGCAGCTGAAATGGACATTTTTATGGTGGTGTACCTTAGAAATGCTTTTCATGCCTGATGAAGCCTAGCTAATCTGAGGACTCTAGGATTATATCACACTTTCAGGTTAATAAATGCTCACTTATTGTGAAAGGCTGGTTGTCCATGCAAGAACATACTCTTCAGTTATCTACTAAGTTTTCTCAATGCATGTAAATACTTGGGAATAAATCAAAATAAAAAAAAACCACCACAGTAAATACATTTACTGTTCATCTTTAAACCAGCAAGAATGACGGGTAATAGTGAGAAGGATTCTGGAAAAGACATTTCCACAGAAATGAAGGAAGCTCTCTGTGATCTGCCTCCCAGTCCAGTCAGAAAGCAGGGCTATGCAAAAGGCAGCCTCAATCTAGACTGGTACATCATTCAGGAGAGCCATACAACTGACTGCTACTCTGTTCTCCTCCACAGTTTTACATCAGACACTTTCAGGTCAGTGCTGCTGCTGCTGCTGTCCCCCTCTCACTCTTTGATTCTGCAAGCCAACCACAGCAGGCCAGAGTAATTTGCAATCTGCCAACAATCAATTTTGGTCAACTGGGGTCCCAGGTTCATGGTCCTGTTCATGGAACAGCTAAACCAGCAGGATTCAGAGGATTAGACTGGAACACAAATGCAACTTTCAGTGGTAAACCCCAGCTGTGGCACCTTCCTTGTCATGGCAACTGACTGAGGCTCGTTGTTTGACCTGTCAGAAGTCTCAGGTGCTTGTAGAGCACCACTGTTAGACTGAAGGGAGGGCTGGGGTAGAGGGGAGTTTTTCAGTGCTAAAGGTCTTTGCTCTGGTGGATGTGTTGTTCTGCCTGCCTGCTGTTTTGTAACATCATTAAATATTTCATATTTCTCAGATATATTAATCTATCCTTCCAGAAGCAGCCTTAGAAATCACATTTGCCACAGAAGAGTCTAGAGACACAGCTTTTAGCTTGGAGATGGCACAGATTATCAAAATTACATTTAATAATAAATATCCCTGTTCCACTTTTTTTTCATAATGGAAAGAAATCATACTGAGGTTTTCCAGGATGTTTATGCTCAGCATATTATCTGTAACTTCGCTTCAGCTGTACGGATTTTACAAGTTGACCTGCATAATGAGGGCATCACTTGGAGAAAGTGATTGATTATATCCTTAGATGCTATGCAAATTATAAACAAAATGAATTTTTTGGTTTGTAAATTCAGTTATATCACTGTTTAAAATGTATGCTTTAATTTAGAGACATATGGCTGAATGGATGGTAGTCCTCTTCAGTGTTTTGCGTTGTCTATTGCAGACCAAAGTCATGTTTCTTTGGAGTACACGTAAAGACAAAATTTGGCTTTAATGATGCACTTTTGGGCAGTCAGGCATTTAACTCAAAGATTGTGTTGTCAGAAAAGTTGTTTGATAGTGGGAATTTTTATGAACAGATTATACAAGACTCTTTGGCACCACTTCTCACACAGTTCCTGTAAATCAGGCACAACTGCTTTATTGAAGTGAATGGAGTTAGATAATCATAAAAGTAGTGTAAATAAAGGAAAAATTAGGGCCATCAAATTTGAACACTGACTTTCAGCATCAGATTTTAAGAGATTATTAGCCTTCAATTTTCATTGAGATTCTGCTCTTTTGCACAGTGAATGCCAGCCATTATAGACATAGTCATAATTCTGAAAAGAGGCTGTTGTATCTACTAATACACAGAATTTAATGCAGCTTTGTGAACACAATATTGTCCACTTTTACTTGACCATCTGGAACACATATTTCTCTATTGTATATCACTGCTCACCGTGCTATTCACCCTACTCTAACTGTTCTGTTCTTCTGATCTGAGTTGCCAAGTCACCTGCAAATAATAACTCTGCCACAAAACTGGTGAGTTTTTGCATATTCCTCTATATAGTTAGACCTCTTAGCCCCACCAGAAGTTCTTAATATTTCTAGATCCTGAATTAAACTTCTACAAGAGGAAATAGCTCTATTTTCAGGAAACCCGGTGAATACTTTTCTTCATACTAACTAAATTGAAACAAAGTATACTTCTTGAAACACAGATGAAACAAAGTATACTTCTACTAGTTTTAAACATCCC
The DNA here is from genome assembly GCF_001604755.1 of Lepidothrix coronata. Taxonomy (NCBI): domain Eukaryota; kingdom Metazoa; phylum Chordata; class Aves; order Passeriformes; family Pipridae; genus Lepidothrix; species Lepidothrix coronata. Next base: position 2,572,343 of record NW_016690227.1, read on the forward strand.
TAATATATGTGTTTATTGCATATGTTTTATTCTGAGTCATATCAAAACCACAGGATTGAAGTCATCATAAATTGCATTTATCAGAATAAATGGGAGAGTTTTGCCTTACGAAGTGATTAATTTAGCTCAAGCTGTGGCAATTCTGAAACGAATGATTACACATATATTAGGCAAAAAAATAATAATAATTCATTTTAGAGACCCTGCAAAACAATCTTCCATGTGGATTTTTTTTTCTTGTGCATGACAGTAAGTCATTATTGTGTTACTCTGAGTTTGCTGAGAATGTATGTGGATTTCATGTAAGTATCTAGCCATTTGTGTAGTTTTCTAATTATTTTCTGATTTTCTAGGAAGAAAACCAAGCAATTATGGATTTGGAGCAAATGAACGGGGCTTCATTATTCATTATTTTAAGCTGGTTAGTTTTGTGAGTCTGGGGAGTTTTAAGAGCTTAAAATAAAAAGAAGGAAGCAATCAAACATTGTGTTTGGTGATGACTCATTTATTCAAAAGACCATAACAAAAAATGTATGGTTGACAGGAACTCTGCCATTCGCAAAGGTGACTTGAGGTACAAAATAAAAAGAGGTTTACAGTAATATTAAAGCCTCTTCATAATACATTAGCATTGCAAATATGTCTAGACAGAACTACATCTGTTTATGCTATATTCTACATTCTGATTAATAAGCTTAATTTCTTACATGGTCTTTTTCCTTCAGCAAAGGCTCAGGTTCTCAGGAAGATGTATAATTTAGAGGTCAAGGAGCAGAAAATTCCAGTAGTAGTAGTAGCAGCAGCAGAATTAGTAAAATTAGTAGTATTAGTACTGCTACTCAAAAAATACTCCTGTAGCTCTTTTCTTAAACCTCGGGTACTTCACATCTCTTAGGTACTGGAAGAGAACGGAATTCCTAGAGTTAAGACTTCTGATATAACTTCTGCCTTATATTGAAAATTCCTGTAGATGGTTGGGCATATTCTGATGATACAAGCAGTCTGTTTGCAAGGTATTCTTTATCAGTATGTGAAAGTTAAAGCTCCTATAGGAAACCGCTTAGAGATAATCAATTTAATAATGTGGCTGTGTCCTGTTCTCAGAAGTCAAACAGTTCATAAATCATATACAAAATGTACAACAACCAACAAAATAAGATGTTCTCTTATGAGCAACATTGGCACCCCACTCAAACTCAGAAACAGTACCTAAGATTGACAAGATCTCAAAAAAGCCCAAAACCGAACAAAACAAATGTTGTCGTTCAAACCTAGCCAGCAACCAAGAACCACGCAGACACTCGCTCATTCCACCAGTAAGACCAGGGAGAGAATCGGAAGGGTGAAAGCAAGAAAACTTGTGGGTTTGGATAAAAGCAGTTTAAGAGGGAGCACAAAAGCCACACACAGAAGCAAAGCAAACCAAGGAACTAATTCATTGCTTCCCGTGGGCAGGAAGGTGTTCAGCCATCTCCAAGAGAGCAGGGCCCCATCACGCGTAACTGTTACTTGGGAAGACAAACACCGTAACTCCAAACATCCCCCCACTTCCTCCTTCTTCCCCCCAGTTTATATACTGAGCATGATGTCATATGGTATGAAATACTCCTTTGATCAGTTTGGGTCACCTGTCCTGGCTGTATCTCCTCCCAGTCTCCCATGCACCCCCAACTTCCTTGACAGTGTGGTAGTAAGAAAAGCAGAAAAGGCCTTGGCTCTATGCAAGCCCTGCTCAGCAATAACAAAAAAATCCCTATATTATGAACCCTGTGTTCAGCACAAATCCAAAATACAGCCCCATACCAGACACTGTGAAGAAAATTAACTATATTCCAGCCAAAACCAGCACAGCAAACAACCAAACAACAACAAAACCCAAACCTAACCCCTCAAACACCAAAAGCTCTTCCTATGCAAAATTTCTGAAGAAACAATCTCTCTCAAGTATATTTCCATTCTTACTTCATTGCCTGCAAGTTAAGATTTCTCTAGGTCTAATCAAAATAAAGTCATTTGACCAGTGATATAAGTAAAAACATGTTTTGTCTGGTGTTTTGGTTTTATTGTTCTGTAGTGCCAGAACCAACCATATGCATATGGGGATTGAAAAATTAGTTTTAATCATAAATTTTTATAGTCAGCCAAAGATAACTGGTCTTTGTATAGATGACCAACCCTTCCCAAACAGAACTGTAGATCCTAATATTTCTCAAATCATAAAAAGCAACAAGTCAAAGCATTTTAAATGTCCTTATAGTGCCAATTCAACTATGAAAACTACAAGTAATTTCTACTAGCAATGACCTACAATCACAAACATCAAAGATGACTTGCATCTAGTTTAGGTTTAAATATAGAATATAGGCATCAGAACCTACTCCTGGAATGGAGTACAGAGTATAATAGAAAAGTGACTACAGAAATATTCATCCTAACCTATGCAACCAGTATGGCCAAGCCCTCAAAGAGATTAGGGTTTTACAAAACCATAACTGTCTGAAAATAACCTGAGAGTAGGAAATATCTGTACCTACATAGTTACCAGTTCCAGTTATAATACAGGGATCGGTTTAGATTTTTCCATCTAGTCTGCATTTTACCATGGTTAGATGAAAGACACACAAGCAATGTAACCTACTAGTGCAATCAGGCAGAATACTAAAGGATCAATATTACAGTTTTCTGCTCTCACAGTCAGGTTTACAAGCAATTCCCTTTCAAAACCAGAGTTAGATTGCTCTATTTAACATGCATTTTACTCTGACAAGTCACTGTGAAAATGCTGCCTTGAAGCTTTCCCTCTTAATGATTCCTGGATCAAATGTGTAGTTTTCAAGTTGGTGTCAAACCTGATCAGTTCACCAAGTCATGGCATAAGCTTTGTTCCCTTTAACACATGCTCTCATTGGTACTCATGAAACTGTGTAGAATTAATAAAGAGAAATACCAAAATTGTTTCTAAGGATTGCATACAAAAAGGAGAACAATTCTTCTCACCATGTTATTTTCTGTGTAGGCCTGAAGGGGTAACATAATAACAGAGAAAATAAATCCTGCATAAGAAAGAAAAACTGATTTCTTTTCAAAATCTCATTTGCACCTAATTTTTTTATTTTCTCCTAAATCTCATAAATTGATTATTATATTGTGTGCACATGATATTTTAAATTGATGATTATATTGTGTGCACATGATAGTTTAATCTCAGAGACCTTCAGTACCACTGATCCCATAGGGATGGGTAGAAGAAAACCTATAGAAAATAAGAGAAAAATCTAGGAAGAGCACACAGTAACACAGGTGTATAAAAAGTGAAGGATGCAGACAATAAAGTCTAGTCCAAGACAAATTCTCCAGAAAAAATATCACCTCCCTAACCAATCTTTTTTTGGTATAAACCTATAGAAGCTCCACTGACATCAGAAAAGCTTGGTTTTCCCACATGCTTTGAACTGCCCAAACATTCTTTCATGTTCCCTGATACAGTTAATATCTAACAATAGTTACCAGCAAGAAGTTTTCTCAGATGCTTCTGTATCAAACTCTTGCATCAGAAGTTTAAATACAGACCATGATATAGAAAGAAAACAACAACATCATCAACAACAACCAACCAACCCAAACTCTCAAGTAAACAACAAATCTGAATATTAATCTAAAGTCAGAGAATTAAATTTTTGTGTGGAGACATTAAAATGGGGAATAGTAATTTTATCTGATATATTCTAGCTATGGGGGAAATTAGCTATCAAAAGTATTTATAGAATTCTAAATACCCCACATATGTAGTTTAATGGGAAATAGAATAATATGAATTATTCAGCAAAAAATGAACAGTTCTATAAGAAATGAAAATTTAAACCTTTTCTGAAAATAAAAAAACTGTGGGAGCTTCTCATAAATGAATTGTGAACAAATTTATCATAGGCAAAAGAAGATATTTCATTATGTATTCAGAAAAAAAATTATAATCAATACTATACATTAAAATTGAGGAAAACAGGGAAATTTGATGTGAAAGTGATATTGCACTACACAGCGGCAAGTTTAACATAAAACTACTTGTCGCAATCAAAAAAAAAAGATACGATTTCAGAAAGAAGTCATCAACAGATTTTGCTCATAATCTCAATGTGATGAGAAGAAATGACAAAGACATGACAAGAAATAATATTTCCCCATTAGAAATTCCGGATGTGGTAAAAGTCTGGCAACACTACTACAAATGCACGCAGTACAAATATATTGTTTTGACTGAAAAATACAAGACGCTGTTCAAAGGTTGTAGAAGCTCTTTAAGTGTTCAAGGACAAGTTAGATGGGGCTTTGAGCAACATTGTCTGGTGGAAAGTGTTACTGCCCATGGTGGGGGAATTGGAACTAGCTGAACTTTAAGGTCCCTTCCAACCCAAACTATTCAGTGATTCTGTCAGTTTATGAAACTTCGGTACCTGTGAAAAATGAGGACCCAACTATAATATGCATTCTCACAATTACTTATTTTTATAAAGTAGTTTTTAAGTGAATTTGAGGTTTCTGTTTGTTTGGCTTGTTTTTTGTTCAACAGAGACTTGTGCTAACAAAAGCTTCAAGTTGAGGGCTCCTAAGCAATAGAGAAAAATTATTCTCTCTAATTTAATTTTCATCTATCTCATCAATAATTTTACCTTATTAATCTTACCATTACAAACTTTACACTTCTGTACCTTCAAGGTACATTAAGTTTTTAATTTGCAATAATGGGGTTTTAACAAATTATTGTATATCCCATTTTCCATGAAGAAGCTGCTGTCTGCTTTTATAAAAGAATACCTTGCTAATATATCAGCCTGATCCTGCAGTCAGACTGTTGTATGCACGAAGACTGATAGTTGATTTCAAAAAGCTGTATTTATTAAGTTGAATTGTTCTATCAGGGTTGTATATATTTTTAATTTACACTTTTTTTTCAAGAGAGAAAGAGGAGAGAACCCTAATAATAGGTTGGTCAGTTTTTCGATTTCCAGATTTGTATCTTTCAAATGTTTCACGTGATCTGCATTAAATATTTCCTTTACTGACAGCAGAATGTAATCCGGTGATGAGTAAATAATCTAATTCTTCATTAGAATTCTCATTCAGAAAGAATGTCGAAGAATTATTATCAAACATAGTAAAAGCAACCAAAGGTGAAGTTATGGGTTGCCTTCATTTTTCCACTTTTTCTCCCCTTTCACATGGAAAGAAAGGCATTGTTAGAAGAAGAAATTAAGAGCAAAAATTAACGGACAGGAGATTAAGGAGATTAAGAAAATTAAGTATTCTAGTAGTACAGATAACCAGGCGAGGTAAGGAAGAGATATGTATTGAGAAGCGGTACAATATTAAAGGGAAATAGGTTAACTCAAGACTGATTTTGAAATTCAGAATTGCACTGAAAATTTTGGGAAAACATGATGTCAAGAATTAAGACATTCAAGGGACTGATTAACCAGGGAAGAATTTAGTCATGAGAGCTTGGGTTGGGATTTGAAGTGGGTATTTTTGATCCTTGAATTTGCTTATTGGACCATTTGGATGGAATGTTCAAAGCCAGTAAAAACTAACTGAATTACAAGAGGGAAAATAAAAGGCAAAGAATTTGAAAAATTAGCTTATTTATACTTGAAATGTATCATGCTAGAGATTATGTTTAATTACTGGGTGATTGGAAAGGAAACAGAATTTGTTTCCCCACAAATCTAGTAGTATATATTAATTTTTTGCTGTATCTCCAAATTACTTAAATACTCCAGGTGTTACAGACTGGGATTTAAAACTGTGTTTTCATTTATGATTGGTTTATCTTGTATTCAGGTATGTATCTTCTGGAGTAATGAAATTATTGTCTAATGATATCTAAATTTCTGTGCTTCTAGGGCTATATCAGCCTCATTTAGCTATTAGTGCCAGCTTAAGTTTTGCAAGTATTTGACTCTCTTAAAGAGTGTAAGACTTTATTTTGGTGATATTGTAATCCTTCTTATCTCTTTTTCTGAAAATGTTTGACCTTGGTAAGACAAGAAGTGATTATTCATTCTGATTACACTGTAGGCATCTATAGCAAAACCAAATTCTGGAGTAACCTCTGAAGACTAACAAATGTGGTAGTTTTTTACTGAAACCTAAAAAGGCTACATTCTTTCTCTTACACAGAATGAGAATATAACGTGTATGAGAAAGGGTAGAAGATTGTGTGTTAAAAAATTCAGGTGTTTAAATGATGCAGAGGTCATACAGGTTAATTAATTAAAGTACAGGTCATACAGGTTAATAAGTCACCAAGAGACCCACATAGTGCAGCAAGATAGATAGGTAGCTTTTTTTGATGGGCAAGGATCATTCAGCACAATAGCATCTCTACATGACAGCAGAAGAAAAAGCAATGTAATACAAAAGACTGTTTCTTGACGAAGGGAAAACCTGTAGAGTGAGAATCAGTATGTTTCCCTACAAAAGAAAGCTCACTTGCTAGTATAGTAACCTTTCTGTTATCGTGCATTAAAACAAATAAAGCAAAAATACTGGAATTTAAAAAGTCATTTAAACTACTTTTAACAAAAATTCTACTCTGTTTGGGATAATTTTAACCTCCCAAAAATTATTAAAATTTAGTTGTAGATTCGGATGCTTTGCAAAATCATGAGGCAGATGATAGCTTTGTTTCATTGAACACCTCAGCAGTTATGAGATGTGACAACGCATCAAAAGTTTCTCCAGTTGTGAGTGATACACTTTCCTATAGCTGTTGCCACAAGATTTTTTTGAAAGTGGGTTGTTCTCCAGCTGCTACTGATGCTGTTCCTCCTGGTCAAATCTTTACTGAGATAAAGAGGAAGCGCAAAAATAACTTGATAGATTGGTAGGTAGGGAGCTTACCTAGAAAACTAGAAATTTACAACTCAGTCCCTACTTTAAAGAATACTTAGGTACATTATGACAATAGATAAAATCCTGATACTGTTTCAAACACTTGTATTCAAACTTTGGTTTTCAGCAAGCCAGTCAATTTTCTGCTATGTATTGACAACCTGTTTGATACTAAAATGTTGAAACAGATATAAACAATGAAACAGGGACCAGAGTTCCTTAAGAAATTCATCAGAATATAGGTGCAGATATGCTTACTAATACCCTGGAGTTACTGCAAGTGGAAACCTTCCAAAGTGTTTAAATCAAAATAAAAGCTCCCACAAAGACAAAGGTGATTAACAATTCATACTCTTGAATTTCTAATAGAAATGATCCCTACACTTCTGATATTTAAATTTTTGATTAAGTTGCTTGATGACTTCTTTTATTTATGATCTCCTTTTATGATCATCCCTACCTGATTTTGTTTAGTATTTTGACAGAAAGGCAGCTGAGATACAGTAATCATGTGTCAGCTTCTAGTTCACTTCAGTACAAAGTCAGAGAGTTAACGGTTTATGAGTAATAGATGAGTGAGATTCAAACTACTACCTACACACTTATTGATTCTGCTGGAGTGCTTACTTGGTCTCTTATTTGGGTTTCAACATATTCCAGTGTCTACTTCTTTGCTCCTATTGAAAAGACCAGACTTCAAATCTTAATTTGACCCTCATGAGGCATTGAAGCCAACTTTTCTTTACTGTGCTGATTATTAGCAAGAAATGCCTTAAAGCACTTCAAAACTAAGTAAAAATTCTCATACAGCTTTGATGTATTTTGCTAATACACAAGAATGTAACACCAAACTGTTTTGTAATACCACCTCCCACTATATCAGCAATCATGTTGTATGCGATGACACATGTTCCTGCAGAAACCGTGAGCATACTGCAGGTGGGGGGATGAGAGTTGGCTGTGTATGCATAGAAATTTTACATTGCCATAAACCATCCCAGATTGGGGAAACAATTCCCGCTCACACTCAAGAGGCTCCAAAGAGCCTCAAAAGAGGCTCAAAACAAGATCTAGCCCCACCTCTGGCATGCTTTATCAAGCCCTGATTTTTCAATCCCATCTGTTCTTCAGAACTGCCAGTTCATCTAGCAACCAATCCCATTAGATATTTTTAAACTGTGAGAGGAGTTAGCTGGAGCTCTTAACAAATTGTTCCTGTCATCTACCATCAAGTTTCCCATTATCATTGACAGCAGGAACAACCCATGGCCAATACCCATTTGCACCTCCAGCTGAGAGAGAAATTTCCCCCTAAAAACTTTGTTTGAGCTAAAACACACATTTTGTTCAGCTGAACTACACCAGTTGAGGATTCACCCATCCTCAAAAAAAATGTAGAGAGAAACTCTTTTTTTTTTGGTCCTAGAATGGTGAGTAAAGCAAATTTTATCATTATAAAATCAGCTTAGGATTCCTGTCTACATTAAAAATTGGAGACCATAAATTACTCTGGATTGAAGGAAATATGTTCCAGCAGTTTAGCAAAATACCAGCTTAAAGGTGCTTTGATGTTTCTTGGAAGCTTTGCTCCAGGCTTTCATAGGGCACTTCAAAAATCTAGTCCCTCATTAGTAATATGGCTGGATAGCTAGCCCCTCTGCTAACAAAACATAGTGCCATGCAGAATACAGCAGTGGCACACAAACGGCCTGCTGGTACTTGAGGAATTTACACAGGAATTGTCTATGGGCATCCAAGTCAACATCAGCCCCTGATATGCTGGGTAGCATTCCTTCAGGATAGATCACAACTTCCAGAGCCCAGGAACATCCCCAGGGGTTATTTATTCATATAGTCCTAGATGTTGAGTCCAAAAATATTGCTGAGCTCTTTGAAAAATTTTTTATGATTTGGCATAAAAATATTCTCAAATGGTACCACCAGGTTCAGTGAGCACTTAAAAACCTTTAATGTTACTTATGTATCTCCATATCTCTTACGATTTTGTTGTTTTGTTTTGGTTTTTGGTTTCCTTGTTTGGGGTTTTGTGGTTTTGTTTGTTTGGTTGATTTGTTTTGGTTTTTTGTTTGTTTGTGGGGGTTTTTGTTTGTTTCTTTTGCTAATAAACCTGTATTCTGAAGGAGTAAAAGTTTTTCTGAGGATGTCCAAACACAAGTAGGCATTGTTAAATGTGGCTGAATAGAGTGCAAAATGGATATTACTCTATAGCATCACATCAGCATGGAATTTGCCAGTGAGTACTCATGTCTTCACTCTGTTTTTCTCCTATAATGTTAAGGACATTATAAACATTACTTTTTGGCATGTCCAAAATAGGCTTATATTATTTTTCTATTTCTACATTTTGTTCTTTTTCACTATCATTGATATCTTCCCTTAATATAATACTTTGAAAAATCAATGAAAATTTGTCCTGAAGGCATCCAAAAAAATTACAAAAAAAAGGAATGTCTACTAACTAGTATTCAGCTTCCGTTTGTGGAGCATTACAAAGATAAATATTAGTTCCAATTCTAAACTGAATCAACAATTTGTAACAGTTCAGAATATATTCTCTGCATAGCTCCAGGAAAGGGAAATAAGAAAGGTGGTTTTAATTTAGTGTTGAAGATGGTCAAAGACTTTTTACATTAACAGCTTAATGTAAAGCAGTAGTACCCAGACCTTCAGGGTAAAGGCACCATGTAGTCACATTTCTTGACATTACCCACATTATACAATTGTCTGACTGCTTTTTACAAAACAGGTTTGGTTAATGACAGAAATAAGAACAGTTTATATGGCTTGAAGATCTCTTCCTTCTCAAATCTGAAGGAACAGACAAGAAAAGAACCTGACAATGGGTAATGGACCCACAGGAAATGCCATGGCAAGATAAATTCACAGGCTATAGTTGCATCCACAGCAAAGGCAGTCTTCCAAATTGCTCAATCAGACATTATCTGAGTCACTGGCTAATATATTTTTTCTCTCTCCTACAGTGTTTCCAAGTCAGACAAGTTAGTTTTGGTCAACTTCCTGCTGCAAGTCAGGTGAGACTAAAGCTCCCTTTTTGGAAATCAGGGTTTAGCCACCATTCTGCTTCGTCCCATACCCTCTGTGCTCTGAGCCTTGACTGGCTCTTTTGCCTTTTTCCTCCAGTCAGAAGGCGATTAGGGCCTTTATTAGGGGTCCTAATATTTAGGTGTGAAGAGGGGGTGTAATCACACTCATGTCTCTTTTGCTTGAAAAAAATATATGTGAGATTTATAGGAGATGGAGCGTTACTGTACATCAAGAAATCCACTAGTCAGGCAAAACAGTACATTCATTGCTGTTAGAACCTCATTTCTGCAAGATAGCAATCTATACAAGAGTTGAGGAATATTACTCTTTATGATTAACCATTGTTTCTTTGTCAGGTTTCCATCTCTACTAGATGTTGCCAGCATATATGAAGGGGAGCATTCAGGTTAAAATCAGATGATATCTGAGTTCTGATTCAACACAACCGTATGCTTTTCGTTTGCCTAGTAATGCAGAGAACAAAATCTGGGAAGGTGCAGAAAAAAGAAACAGTTCAGAATGCAGCAATCAGACTCACTTCTAAATGCATAATGTGGATGATATTGAGGTGAATACCAAAAAGGAAACTTGAATAAGCTGGTTCTGACATTTAGATATTTACTAATTCCAAACTGTCTTTGTGAAAACTGCAATTTAAAGAGCATAGAAGCTTAATTCAGTATTCCCTGGAATACAAAAGTAGAGAAGCGTGGTATCATTTGACTGATTTATTCTGCTTCTTTCTCCAAGAACATTGTATTTTATTCTCTTGAGAAGCCTTGTATCTTTCAGAAAACCAGACTGTGAAGTTAACCACGTATTGTCAATGAACCATCACCTTGCAACTGGAAATGAATTTGATGAGTTGATTCCTCATGACACAGCTTTTAAAATACAGGTAAAGTAAATGGATAACCTATAAGCTTGTCAATAGTTTTGGAAAGCTTATTTGTCATCACCCCTAAGTTTAGAAGCAGATCAGCTAAAGCTTTCTCATCACTGGATTGCATTTTGGAGCAAATAATGTCAGTTTGCTGGGTGAAGACTGAAACAGTTAACACTATACACAGTGTGATGATGAGAGGACTAAAACAACCCTAGATCCACTTCCAGATCGAAGTCTAGATCTAGATCCAGTTTGCAATGGTTTTAAAAATCTGCAGCATTCAATTGCAGTAGTTGGTTAAAAAATATTTAGATTTTGCAATTAATAGATCATATTTTCTTGGAGTTATCAAAGAAATACAGAGAAAAAGAGACAATAATTCATTAGATACTTTTTATGAAATTGATATTTTGTTTTATGTTTATGGTATTTTGTAATCAGTGAAAAGAAGCAACTGGAAATTGTTTCTAATGGTGCTGACCCTGCCTTGATCTATGCTGGGGTGAAGTGACAGAAGATCTCTGTTCTTAAATGTCATTTAGAAGAAGGAGTTTTCAAATGTAGAATCAATTCCTGTGTCACTCTTTCATGGTAGTTAAATGATACTGTAGGAATCAAATACAGATGATGCTGTTTGTCCTTGAGATGTGACAGCTCCTTCAACTTAAGGTAACTTTGTGGCTGCTTGAATGTGTATCTGAGGATATATTTGATTTAAGTTACTTTAGAATCATAGGTCACAAAGAGCACTTCAATGCCTTCTTCACTCAGTTGTCTCAGCTAATTAATCGCAGACAAGATTCCTGCAAGGGGGACTGATGCCTCCCTTAAAAAGCAGGAAGCTGCTTTTTAAGCAGCTCTAATGTGAGTTACAAGCCCCAACTATAATCAGACCCCAAAAATATTTGGATCAGTGTTACTTTCCCAGTGTTCCTGTCCAATCAATCTTTGCTGATATGATGAAAAAAACTATATATCATCAAAAATTCTCTGAATCTTTTTATTTTGAAATTTAGACCTCTTTTCCTAAAACTTAGAGTGGACAATGATCTTTCTATTAAGACATTACTGAATGCTTTGCTTTGAACATATCCTAATGTGTTTTCTAATTGTTTTGAATTCTGTTGGTTCTGTCTGGAGTTGTTTTCAAGTGTAAAAGCTGTAGGAATGCAAGTGGAATGGGGCTATTCAGCAATGTACTAACCTTCTCATATTCCTTCAAGTCAAATATCAGTCATGGTCTTTGAGTACAAAATAATTGTGTGGTGTACCATTTACACTGGATTACATGTGTGCCTTTTTCTGCACTCAGTTATTATGCTTTTCTGATGGTTATGCTTTATACAGAGCTTAAGTATACTTAGAACTAAGTAAGCACTTAAATTTTTCAGTGAGAGACCCAAGTAAAAAGTCATGACTAGCTTATTTATACAATACTCATAGTCAGGTTTTTAAATGAAAATTAATAGGTGAACGGTCACCTTCAGCATAAGACAAGCTGGCCTCTGGAGCTTCTTATATAATTTATATTCAAGGGTGCTTTGTAGTCCTCGAAGAGTGAAGAAGCCCCCAGGTGCAGTTACGCCGAGTCAGTGGAACACTTCCTTTATTCTGGATATCTTCCTCATCTCCTTGCATCTTAAATGCTTAATCTCCTTTTACCCCATCTCTACTGTCTTTTTTTTTCTTGGCATGTATTCCTAGTTCATCATTCTCCTAACTTTTCCACATGCTCTCTACTCCTTTATCCAGGTCTTCTGAAGATAAGCAATGACTTGTTCCCTTTCATTTTTTCTTTCAGTGTCATTATTCTAATGATGGTGAATCTGGATATTATTCAGACATTGAAAAGTACATGATTTTATAGTGATGAATAGTTTTAAATATGAGAAATAAGAAAGATAAATCTTGGAAGACTTTCATCTTTGACAAATACTATTTCAGGTAAGGAAGATGTTTCATGAACCAACCATAGCATGCTCCCAAGACAGCTTACTTGAGGAGGTGTCACAGCTGTGTGGAAAACAGAATTTCTGTCCTCTGGAAAATTTTACTGTTTGATGTTTGTTTTCAGACTAGCATATATCTCCTTGTTTGTCAACCAAAGGCAAGACCAATCTTTTAATATATTTGTAGAGTTGATGGGGCATGGTGATGAGGACAGGAGATTACTTAATACTCCCATGGAAAAGAAGTATTGGAACACCACAGTGTGCTGAATATTCCAAACCCTTTCCTGAGGCTATAACTCTTAGGGTAGTAATGAAGCACTACTTAATTTTGAACAGAATGTATAGCTCTCTTTGTCCATGTGGCAAGAGAGAAAGGCACAAAACATGATGCTCCTGCAGCAATTAGTCCCTGAGATGCAAGGGAGGTCCAAGATGCTTCTACACCCAACAATTCCAGTAAAAATAGGAACCCTAATCTTTTACCAAGCTCTGCCCCATATTGCTTCTAGTTTACCTTGTATATCAGAACTAATGCTCCCTCCCCTACTCTGTTTGGGCACACCGAAAGTTCAGCCTTTTCTCTGGCATCTCAGCTCACATTAATAACCCAGAGCTTATTCAAGAGCTTGTCTACATACCTAACATTACTTTCCATGCACAGAAATATCAGAACTGGGACTGAGGACAGAAAAAGAAAATCTTACAGCACTGAAGTTGTTAAATGTCTATATAAGTATCAAAGACCCAGGCTTATTACTAGGCATGTGAATGACTAGATAGCTTGTGTAAATTTAATTTTGTATTTGTGTGAAAATAATTGATTGGACATGCACATTTTCAGTTCATACAACACTGAGGGACCAATGCTAATCTCAAATGAATAATTTGCAGTGTGACAAATCTTTAATATCTTGTTGCTGTTATTACAAAAGCCAGTTGCAAGAGAATCATTCATTTATCCTCTGAGATTCCCTGTTCTCTGTTTATTTGTAAAACATATGAGAAGTTATTTCTATGGATGTAATTCACCTATCTAACTTTATATAAAATGCAACTGATTGGAAAAATATACCTAATTGAAAGAAATAATTTAAAACCAAGTGTCTAGTTAATGAAGGCAATCCCTTCTCTCCTTCTGTATCTGTTTCTTTTCAAAGACAGCATCGAAAGAACCCACAACTTTTTCAGTTTGTATAAGTTTGATTATTTTTTTTTCCACCTGAATCACAAACTCATTCATCATGGAAATTTCAAGAAAACCTTAGAGGTCTTTAGGAGTTATAGTGTACCTAGAAACCAGTTCTCGAAAGACAATACCGAAACAGAGGAGTTCCAGAGCAGAACTTTGCATGACACGTTGTAGAAGTACCATAACCACGATGTAAAGACAAGTCATTTCTCAAGGACAAGGAGGAGGAGGAGTATATACTTACAAGTAATAATCAGAAAAAAATGCAAGAGCAGTAAGAACAGTCAAGTAGAAAGATGAAACCTTCATTAAAATTGATATTCTAACAAAACGTGACTCAGCAGAACTAAGATGGAAAAAATATATTTTCCCTAACATAAGATAACAGCTGGTCTACCTGCCCCATTTTTTAATATGCCTCCTGCCACTTAGGATGTCAACTACTTTAAAAGGTTGATGAAAATGACAGGGCTATTCTAAAATGACATGCTATTCTAAAAGCCATAATGGGCATGATGGACAAGTGGACAAAAAAAAGGTGAAATTACACCTTACAAAAAGAGTTTCAAAAATAATAAATTTCATTGTCCAAGAAATTACACAGCCAAAAATTGTAACTTTGGTGAAAAAGAAGAATTAGATTTTTAAAGCAGGGATTATTATCAAATTTCTGTTATCTGTCTCTTCAAAGCACTAGCTCATGTTCTGGAGTTGCTCTCCAAAAAAAAAAAATAAATAAATAAAAGGGGGAAATTTACTTTTAAAAATTAAAAGCTGAGATTCACACATTCTATTTATTCCAGAAAATGGGAGTTTATGAAAAGCAGAGTTGGCAGAAGGCATGGGCAAAAGTCCAATAAAAGAAGATGGAGATGCAAGAAAAATTTTATATCATTAATGCTAATGAATTCCAGCTTTACC
>NW_016690227.1:2589534-2608195 GCF_001604755.1 Lepidothrix coronata
TTTTTTTTTGTTTTGTTTTTTTTTTTCATGTAGTTACTTCTGTACAATGTTTAATTTTTAATAAAATATAAGATTAATTTCATCATATATTTATCTGCTATTGGACTTGATGATCTTAAAGGTCTTTTCCAAGCTAAATGTTTCTTTGATTTGATGACTCTATCTATAAGTATATAGTTATACATGGTGTTTATAAATGTCTACATACATTATATATATATATATATATACACACATTATTGATACTGCTAAGTATGACATGACATATCAAATCAAGTGGTTAACCAGGCATAAATCTAATGCACCTGTGCCAAGAACAAATGCATATAATAATTAATGGACTGAAAAAATACCACATATACAGTAATGTCCCTTCAGAAAATTCCCAGTTACCCTAGATAATTAGTTGTTGAGTCTTCACCATTTGCTGCATACTTTGTCAATTAAAAGAGTGTCTTAAAATACAACCATACTCTCAAAAGGTATTTGTTCTCATACAGTAACCATATATTGCTCAGCCTTGTCTTGTAGAGTTAAAAAAGAGATCAGGTCAGAGAAATAAAGTTGCTGATACAGCACCAGCTTTATGAGAAAAAATGTAAAAACAGAGAGTATGTTGTGATTGTCATGTTCTGAATACATAGGATTTTTCATAACAAGAATACCTATAGTTTGCTCCATTTTATTAACCTATAGTAATCATACGTAAGGATCAGGTTAAAAAATTTTCCATTTAATTTATGATGCATACTATATCCTGAAGCAACCTCTTTTAATCTATTGGAAGCATCACTTCAATTTAATGATAAGAGTTTTCTACGATAGCAAGGCAAAGAACCTTGCAAGAAAGTCAGCTCTCTTGTTCTGAAATTTATTGCCAAGCTTTAGCAAAACACAAGTTCTGAGTGATACTCAGAACTATTTTTCTAATTGTTTTACCACCTGCTCAACAAATTTTTGTTCTCAGATGCTACATCCTACATAATCTCCATCTGAAGTTCTTTCATAATATTTGGTACAAAACATTTTTTTTGCTACTGGCATACTTGTAGAGTAACCAAGTTACTTTTCTGGAATTTGAATTAACTTTCTGATCCCTAAAGCTTCATTGGTTTTATGCATGAGGGACATAATCGTGTATTATTTGGAATGGTGACTTACTTCAACACAGTCTGTTGTAATGACTTCTGGTTTGCTTTTACTGAAGTAGGCACATATCTTTTAATTCTTTCATTTCAGTTTGATATCACTGAGGCTAAAAATGTATTTGCCTAGGCTCATTTAAGGTGAAGAATCCCTTCAGTATTCCCATTATTACTTTTGTCACTTTCTTCTTACTAATCTGTCTTGCAAGGATCTCATATATTAATTTTCCTTTCAGTTAAAACGGCACAGGTCTGATAGTGCCCTCATTACCCAAACTGTTATTCCTCCCTCTGGCCTCACAAACTGTATTAAATGATGTTTCTTTTGGGGGAGTCCAGGAATGACATTCTGAGCAATGCTTTAAACGATGGGTCTCAAATTGGATTTAATTTACATTTAATAACACACATATTGTATGGCAAATTAATTGTTACTGACTGCTGAACACGAGTTTTGAGAATTAATAGTTAAGGAATGAATAGTATGTTTATTATATAGAGGGTTACAGAACAACAATTATATTTCTTTCCAGTAATGAAGTGGTATTTGTTTGACATAAGTTAACTATTTAGTCAGGTTTAAAAGAATAATTATCTGATCTCTGTAAACAAGCTGTGTTAATTAAAACAAATAGATAGAAAGCTTCACATGAAAAAATCTAATGGATTTTTATTTTTTTAACTAACTCTTTCTTTCTGAAAGTTTTTCTACCAGAAATTTTGAATTTCATCACTTCTGCAAGTGATTTCAAATTAAGCAATGTCAAGTTATATTTGTAGTCATAAATTTGTAAGCAATCAACTTTAAACAATTAGGCATCATATTTTCAGATACAGTTCTTTGTAGGATGTAGGGGTTTTTTTGTATCTTTGGACATATCTGAAATAAACCAACAAATAAGAAGGTTCATTTTTGTATGAATTTTTTAAAGTATACACTTCAGAGAAAATTTGGACTAAAGTGTCATTTTCTTTCTTGTAGTTCTGACAGGAAGAAGATGTCTAAAGTTTAATGTTATTTATATTCTTGAACTGGTACATGTGTATGATATTAAATTGACTTTTCTGTTATTTTTCTGTTTTGATTGGGTAGCCAGACCATTTTTTCTTCTATAAATTACTATAATAAGACTATAAACAATTCAGGAGTCAAGTGACCACCCAACTAAAGTATAAAATATTGAAAAGGTCAAAAGAGTGCAGCACACTACCAAGATTCATTGAATATAAATTAGACATTAAACTCCTGATATCTCATTCCCTTGACTCAGTAGTAATGAGAATGGAAAATGGCAGAAAATTAATCCCTTCTCATTAAAAAGCTTGTAATGAGAATGTGGAACTTAGTAGTAATGTAACCTGTTCTCATACAGTCATCAGGAAGGGATCTTTGTGGTCTTCTTCAGATGTCATGGCAGTGAACTTTTTCTCCCTAATAGAATAGTGCAGTGAATGTGGTTACATTGCATACTACTCCCTTGCATAGGGTTTCCACACGGTAAAATTGTTCTAAAGTGACATAACCCTTTTCATTCATTGGCAATGGAATTTCTTCTGTATCTACACGTTATGTTAAAGTGAACATACATCTATGTCACATGTTTTTTCAGTGCTGCCTAAACCAGGTAGGTGCCCACACCCTGCAGAATTTCAGCGTAATTTGCAGACTAAGTTTCCTTAGAGCATTTATATGGCTTGAGTCAAGAGTGACAGAAAATTAATATGCCAATAATAATTATCCAACTAAAAATGTGTACACATTTATTAATGATTGCAGATTATCAATGAAATAAAGACCAGAAATATGCTCACATACCTACACACACACACAAATTGCTGGCAGAAAAGTACCTATGTATTTCTATTTCCCACAATAAATTCCTCTGTGCCCACAACATATAATTTATCACAGTGAATTTTACAGTCTTCCCGACTTTGAAGTTCATCCAGATTTTCACTAACAGTACTTAGATTGTGAAAACAGGAAAAGTAAAAAACCAAACAACATACTACAGTTAAACAATATTTTATTTTGCTTTCCATGAAAAATTAGGTATAAAATAACTTATTTTGATGGAAGCATACAAGTTAATGTTCACTTTTGTTCTCAGTAACTGAACACATCAGTCAAGGAAAAAAAAAGTACATTTATTTTTGATATTGAAAAATGTGTGTCAGAGAAGTTTGGTTGTGAAATATGAAATATTTTAACACATAGTGTTAAAAAACGTTACCAGAATGACCTGTTTCCTACTCTACGGAACTGATAAGGTGCATTTAGTAGGAGAGTTACACCTGCACACTGGCTGTGCTTAGGGGTGTATCCTGGCAATGTCCCCACATCTCACATCTCTTACCTTGGGACCCACATGACAAGTGTAGTTGTTTAACCAGTGAGGCTGCTCTAATGTGCATTTTACATCGCCACATTGGGAATGAAACCAAACACAGTGCTCCTCTGCAATCTAGTAAATCCTTGATGCCATGAGAAGGGTTTGTTATGAAATGTAGAAGGTTGTAATGAACTAGAGAGAGAAGGTCTTCTGTAGGAGAAGAAATTCCCAATATGCTCATCTACATACAGACACACTTGCAAATTCAAGTGTATTTTTCCAGGGCTATCAAAACCCGCATGTCAACCAGAGACAGCCAAACTGAAGGTCTTTCCATATAAGCTCCAGCCTATTTTGCACAGTGGGAAATGATGGCGTGCAACTCTATGGCTGCTTCAAATACCCTTGACATCTGCAGGTTGCAGAACTACCCACAGGCAACCCAGGAAAAGCATCTGTAACAGCACAGCACAGCAACCTGGCCTGTCTAAATTATGCTGGCAGCAGCTCTGGTTCTTGAAACGCTTTGCAATTGGGAAAGTAGAAAATCTCACCTAAATAAAAAACCTAATCTCACCTCTTCCACCTGATCTGATTGTACATGTGTGTGAAATGACTCCAACTATCAACAAAAGTGTATTTTCTTAAAGTGGTTGGTGAGTATTTATAATTATACATATGCACACATAGACACACATTCTTACGCATCTTCTCCAGTGCTATCAGATGGACTTTTTTTCTCTGAAAGTTGTCATGAAAATGGCTGTGTTCTATTTGACATTTCTTGCAAAACTATTGCTAACTTCTACGAGCAATCTGTTCTTCCTAAGTTTTTAATGCTATTACTTTATTGAAATTTTGAGGCAATTTCCTTAGCAAAACATTTTAAGATAAGCCAGTTAGTTTCGTGTCAGTATCTGTGAAAAAAATAACTTTGGCTTTTAAGTGTTACCTGGGATGAAAAAAGATGCAAAAGAAACCTGGTAGACTGCAGATTTCCATTCACACCAAAGGACTGTGAAAGGAATACTGACTCAATGAAGCCAAATTCTCTCCAGTGACCTTGCACAGCCTACAGGGACACACAGCTTAGAGCAGATCAATGTCACTAACAAATAATCAACCTGGTTGAATCAACAAATATACTGACACCTAAGACCAACAGCATAGATACTTTAGTGACTATAAACTTCCAAAGACTTTGCTGGAAAGACACCCTTATTTGCAGAAAATTTTTATGTCCATACCAAAAACTCACTAGCACAAAGATACCAGCTCTTTAGCTGTCTACCAATTTCTTATCCCACAAAAGCTTCACAGGTTTTGGTAAATGTTTGTGGAATACTTTCCTAAACACAAAATTTTATTTTTCTCTCTGATTTCCTGAGAATTAGACTGCAGATTTCACAGCATCCTCTGTCATGGGCCCCTGTGGTTTTTCAGCTGGTCTCCAAATACTCTCTTTGCAATATGTATTTTGGAATCAATCACGCTTTTAAATTACTTTTATTCTGGCTTTCTTTATGTAGGGCATCTGAGAACCAAAATTTTCCACATCATTTAATATCAAAAGGTACCTGCCAGAAGTGACTGTTATCCAGATACTATCATCTGTGTAGTGAAGGCCTTGTTTGGTGGGAGGGCAAAATAGCTCATTTCATTGTTTAATTTCCACTCCAGTAATCACAGGTCAAAAATACTAGTGCTCTTCATTGCATCTTCTATCTTTGTAGTATCATATTCTGTGTTTGCTTCATGAGGCATCCAGTTTTCTTTTTTCTTCTGAATGACCCTATTCTTGAGAATTCAAGGTGTCAAAATTTGCATGGACAATTGGTGCCATTAACAGGCTACCCGGTCTTTGAATGTTTAGCATTACAGTTGTACCCTTCACCCATTAACTCACTTGTGCAAAATTGACTAAACATACCCCTCTGGAGTCATGTGGCCAACCGCTTCAAAAAATTATCTTATTGTTTGAAAAGTACGGATTCATAATTCAATGTTCTTTGCAACCATAGCTGCTGACCCAACTGTGTGAAATATTGACAGTGGTAGGAGAACTGCATTGTTTTTGAGTGATTGTAAAAGCCTTAAAGCCTCCTTCCTGAATCCCAAGTGGAATAGGTGTTTGATGCTTATTTGGCTACTTTAGAAGTACTTTTAAGTACATTTACAAATCCAAGATTAGTCATTAAAATTTAAGAAAAGTTCAATATCAATATCACCATTGGGGGTGACTCAAAGAAGTAGTGATGAAAACATTCTTCCGTCTACTTGTATTAGTGTTCCTTGGGAAGTGAAAAAAAAAAAGTTAGTAGACTTAAAAATGTTTGTCACATGTACTTATCCTGACTTTGACCATGATATAATTCCATCCTTCTTCAGCAAGGCATACTTACCTAGGCAGACTGACTGACTTAAGCAGGACTTAAGCTTGTGTTTAATGGTGGATAGAGACTTAAAAATATCTTTGCAAACACTAGCAGATTTAAGCTAGAAAGTATATTTTGTTTTCAAATTAGTCCACAAATGAATAGAACATACTCAAAGTGCTGACTCCAAAATGCATTACAATCCCTTTGGGATCTGCAGTAGAGCTTGGATGATGTCTGGATCTTTCATTACCACCGCCAAAGAAAACCTTTAAAAGAGCTGGTAAACAAAAATTAAGTCCATAAATGTACCATGTGGGTAAGTTACTCCATGTGTCTTCTCTGAAAAAAAAAATCTTAAGCAAATTAACATTACTGAATTGATCTTCAAGTCAAAGCTTTAAAGAGAATATGCTGAAAGTCTATTTTGGGGAGTGGTGTAAACATACATTTATACCACTGTATAATGACATAGAGTTTCTTGGAACTTTCTCTCATCCATTATCTCTTACAGATGCACATACACAAAAGCTGATATCATTATAAAAAAATTACTGCGTCAGAAAACTGACCTTCTTGAGAAAATCTTAGCTATTTTCTCTCTCCTGTGAAAAAAATGTTAAGATTTAAGTGAACCTAATGTCCTAAGGTGAGCAATTTGACAAGAAAAGAAGAGGAAGGAGTGGAGAAAAAGGCAAACTAGGACTATCCCAGTCCCCCACTTCTGATCATAACTCTGATTGCTGTCTAGAAACTATCCTCACAAAGGAGAATGGAAAGTTACTCTCCAATCTCAAAACCTTGGACCTTTAGTTGTGTAAATTGTTGTACTATATAACTATATATTACACTAAAAAATAATTTTATGCCTTGTTACCATTAAACTGTTGTTGATTAAGCAAAACTAAGAATAATGTATGTATTAAATGAGGGTCCTTAGGCATTTGGCTAAAAACAGCATTAGTTTCTCTCAGGCTACTAATTCTTACTGTGAAAGAGGTCAGTACAATGACATTAGAAAAACAGTGATATTTCTCAGCCTCCTATTTTGTCGACCCCATAAAAAGTCAAGGAAACTTGTACACCATTCTTTGACCATCATAAAAGCAGGACCTGTGAAATAAAGGTGGGTTGGAAAGAAAGACAAAAGTGTTTGAAATGAAAAAAACAAAACAAAAACAAAAACAATACCAACCAAACAAACAACCCTCCCTTACCCCCCCAAAACCCAGTTTGTGGACAATCTTATATTCATCTTCAGGGTCAAATTTTCCTAGCATACAAATAATCTCATGGCTTCACTTTAGATTCTACATGCTGACAAAGTATCCTTTTCTAGTCTGTATAGCTTGTGGTATCATAGTGTTTATTATCTGCCTACATTTGGATCAAATAAAAAAGTTCACTTGCATTAATCAAAAGGTCTGCAATGTTCTCACAAGTCAAAAATGATCAAAATTATACACTTGTTCTATATAAAACTACCTCCTAATAGGCAGAAACATACAGTGGAAGCAGAATATCATTTGGGTATATCTGCTTTGTATGTTATGGGCATTTATAATGCATTACTGTGCCAAAGGATTTGGAAATTCTTACTGTAATTCTTTGAATTACAGTAAACTACACACCTTCATGAGTGTATGATGCAAAGCCTATTTGGTCTGAATTTTTTAAAATGTGATACGTAATTTTAATTCGGCTTTCAAGTAATACAGCTGTTCCAGCTACGCAAAGATCATGCTCTTTGAAACATTTTATTTGAAGCATATTGCTGCTCACGTATCTTTCATGGATCCCTTTCAAATAGTCCATTGACTCCTCTCTAAGCTGTAGTCAATGAGGCATCAGAATAAACTAGATGCAGACTGGCAATGTAGCTGGCCTAACAATGGAGTCTTCATATTTTCAGATTTCCAATTCTCCCCAAATTTTTCCAAATGGCCTCAGCAAACACTAGATTCTCAAGCTTTTTCCCTGCTGTAAGATGTGGGTGTTAACTCTTTTTCTATTTACTGTTCATAAACTGAGAAACAATTGGTGTGCATTGCCTGGTGTTGGACAAGATGTGGGGTTATGGTCCCATCTGATCTTCCACGTACACAAGAGCTGCCTGAAGGCCTGGACAACAGCCCAGAAGAGAATGCTAGCACACTCCCTATCACATCTCTAGCTGATGCTTGGTCTTTGTGTCTTTTATTTCCATTGACTGGTGGAAAAGCACATTATTAACCTTGGTTTGCTGGAAGGGCTGCGTTATACACGCCAACCCGAGTACTAATCTTTTCTCTGTATAAATAGAAAGAGTATGTCTATATTGCCTACATCCCTGAAAGCATTCTTTGAGCAGAATTTGGAAATTTAGATTAAAGGAAAAAGATGTCATATTAAAAAGCAAGCCTTCAGCTAACAGCCTTGTCCTATGGCATGGGACTTTCTGAGACACAAAGTTCAGTGAAAATAGAATACGTCACTACAACATTTGCAATTTCTTTAGGGGGTTACAGTGCACAATGTGAGTTGGTAATCCAAAGAGAGCTTTGCTACAGGAATTCTTTAATATTACTATTTTTATTGTTATTACCGTGAATCTGTAATGATTGCTTTGCTGCTGTATATTTGCCACTCTGACTTCCAGGTACAGAAATGACAAAATGCTTCAACAGATGAAAGGCTGTCCTTAGGGTATTTCCAGCTCAGTAAGAAGTGGCAACTACGAGACATCTCACAAGAAAGCCTGTCTTTTAGCAATTTATAGCTGTATTGTGCACAGCCTGATTCTTTTGCGCGGGATCTTTGGGGCACCCTCCTTTGTCCATTCTGAGTATATCTCTTTCCTTGTCATTCTTCTTTTGTCTTTTTTTTTCCCTTCCCCTACTTTTTTCTTTAAACAAGAGTAGCCGTAGGCTGCTCTTCTAGTTTCACTAGGGCTTTAGACCTCAGTATTAGGTTGGGTCTGTGAACTCTCCTGTTATGTTAAAAAAGCATGAGACAAATCCTAGTTCCCTTGCGGCCCATAAGAATTTTGCCTTTGACTTCAACAGGACATGATCACAGAGAGACAATTTGTGCAAAGATCCAGGAAAAGAGGGCTTTCTTTTCCTCCCCATTTAACTCTTTGGTGGTTGTCATATTTGGTCCTTGGATATATAACTTCTTTGAAATAAAAAATTATATTGCTCTACAGTGTAGGCTCTCTCACATGTGTTATCAGTCCACTCTGATGAAGGGGGTGAAGATCATTAGCTATACTTAACAGACATTAAAACTAAATGACAGAGACATTTACTTGAGGTCATCATAGTGACTGTTAACAGGAAAAGGAGCTAAGCTCAGGCTTTCTTATTTCAAGACCAGCAGCTTACCCTAATGAGCCAGAGTAGTAGCCTGAGAGTATTTACTGAGGTTTTTTTTCATTGTGCTACTTTACTTACGGAAAAAATAATTGGTAGCTTATGCTCTGAAAAAGGAGTCAAACTCCTACTTCTCTGTCCAATTTTCATGAAACATAGTGATGTTTTGGGGATAAGATCTCATATTACAACAGTCAAGGACTAAACCTAACTAATTCCACTCAAGTATTGGGTCCACAGTTGAATTCGACAGGTAATAACTAGCAATAAATTATCAGATGTAATTAATGCAGAAATGGATTTAATAACAATCAGTATTAAGTTTCTGCATGTCTCAGAAGTGGGTCAATGGCTCAATTAAACTGAGGTGCCTAAACACCACAGCAATAAAATGCTGCTGTGGTACATCCTGTGTCTAGTAGAAACTCATAACTTTGAAAATTGGGGGATTGCTTCTGTAAGAAACCCCCAAAATCTGTGGATTCATCAACATCAGAAGTGTTGCAGGTGCTAGACCTGACTATGCACTAGCTAAAGCCAGTACTGGAAGTTAATAGTAATTTCAACAACATGGTTTTGCAACCACACTCATAAACACTAGAAGGAGGTAGGCATTGCATCTTTCTCAGACCAATGAGCAGTATGTCTCTGCTCAGACATACCTTATACCATGTCAGCTCTGCACTTATCTCTCCCCTATCTTACCCTATGTGCTGAAAAAAATATCAGTTGAGGATAGTGTAAGTTATGGTTTTCCAGTCCAATGCTGCAGAGCAAAAGAGGAGGATCTCATAGTTTAAGTATGCAGAAGGATTTGAGGGAATTCTGTTTCTTTTGCAGTTTCTGTGCTGCTCCAGAAGTGGGGGGGGGAGAGGGGGGGAACAAACAAAATCACAAAAAGCTCGAAAAGGTAAGCATGTTAGTTCTGGTTTATTTTTATATTGAGTTTATATCCCATGAATGACACCAGCATGTTTTTCATTGGTTTCTGTGAATTTTGTAGTAGAGAACAGTT
This sequence comes from Lepidothrix coronata, assembly GCF_001604755.1. NCBI lineage: Eukaryota > Metazoa > Chordata > Aves > Passeriformes > Pipridae > Lepidothrix > Lepidothrix coronata. Next base: position 2,599,756 of record NW_016690227.1, read on the forward strand.
CATGCATTTGGAAGCACAAGACAACCATTGACAGAAGTACAGAGGAGTATGTGACAGCATGACTACAATGTTAAAAAGCATAATTTACGGTATTGATTGACTGTTGCCCTGAGTCATCACTGCTATTCTGGCTGCATACAGTGTGTTGCTGCCAATATCAAACTATTCTATATTCCTATGAGTACCTAGCCTTAACACAATACTGTACTGAGACATTAGGAAAAGTAAGCTCACATATATTAGATATACAGATATAGATTTTACAGTAAGGGTGAGCTAATGGGTCAAATTTTGCCATTGGCTACTCACCTGTAACAACCACAGAGAATGAAGAAACTGCAGAGCTGAGGTTGTTGAATCTCATAATAATCACAATTTGGCTTGCTTATCTGTACATACCATTTTATATTGCTGTTACACTTTCAGCCTGCACATTTCCACCTATAAACAAATAAACCAGTCTGAGTGTAAAAATTAATTTCTTAAATCCTTTTCTGAGCTTGTAAATGTGGGCCTTGGTTTTCATAACTGTGAAGGAAATGCAGTCCCCACTCATTTTAATTAGACAGTAGGATGCTTACAGAAAAAAAGACTATCTAGGAAGAAATATTGATATGTTCTTAGATGCAGTGATAAAATTTCTTTTAAAATGTAAAGTCCCCCTGTTTTACCCTGTTTCATGATAACTTCGTGCCCTTGAAATCATAAGCTACAGCATACACCCCATGGTGGGGCAGACCCTGTTATGCAGAATACCAAAGGGCAGGAACAGACTGGGCATAGCACACCATGCAGGCTCCTTTGCAATGTTGCAGATTCCCTCTGGCTTTGGAGAAAACAAAAAAACAGTGTGTCAGGTATGTGTAAGGCCCTATGCTTCAGACACTGATGAAGAAAAATTGAAGAGCACCTAGGAGAGACTGGAATACTAAAATTCTTGTAGTTTAGCTAATAAACATGTATTTACATTTGTTTGGTCCCCGAATTCTGTATAAGTAAAATTAGTAAAAGCATTGCAATCAAAAATCTTAATGGTTGATTGAACTTCCAATTTCACTTAATGAAAATCAAGATAAGTTATAGTATGAAGCTGGTTTATTGACTCTGTAATGGACAAAGATCAGATTGTGCATGCTGATTAAGGATGATTAAGAAAACATTTCTGATATTGTGGACCTCCAAAGTCATAAAGAATTACCTCCAGACTTTCAAGAGAACAAACTGTCTCACAACAAATTGTCATGATTCCTGCCTTCCTTTTTCAGAAACTACTCGGGGTGGAGGTGGAAAAAAGGCACAGCTGTAAAACAAGTCTCTTGCACAGATTTTTGCAGCCTTCTTTCAATAACAAAATTAAAGCAACTTAATTAACAAGTACATACCACTACAGTACATGTTATGTTCTTACGTATATAGGGTATGTGAATTTTTGTAATTCAAGGAAAATAATCAAGTCTGATCCGTGGTACCATTAGCACATCCATGCTATATCATCATGTCTTCTCTGAGACCTCAACAGAACAGTTCTGGTGCTTTTCTGGTGCTTAGTTGAGTTTGAATTACCAGCAAGAGGAAGTTGTCTAAGACTCAAGAATAACCAATAAGGACAGGTACATACTGTAAAATGGTGAGCAAAGGAGAAGGAAACACTGAAAATATTAAGTAACTTTTTCAGTTTTGAAATCTCAAGTCTACAGCTATTTTTGCTTTACTTGGAAAGAGTTCTGCTGTGTTTTTAACTGCAATATCAGAGATTTTTCAGTCCTAATGCTAGTGAAGGAGTTGTGCATGGCAGTCAAATATTCAGAGGTGTAAAGTCAAAATGCTAAAACCAAAAACACATTTCTGTGTACAATTTTTTTTTTACCTCTGAAGACAGTCATGATTTTTGTACACAGAAGCAAAGGCATACAGTGCCTTCGGAAAGCTTCATAAAAGAGTTTGGCTAAATAAACACCTGAAGAAAAGTACAAAGATCAGTGTTTACAGAGCCATAGTGCTGTCTACTCTCCTATATGAATCTGAATCATGGGTCATCTACCGCCACCACCTGCGTCTCCTAGAACGCTTCCATCAAGGTTGTTTCCATTCAATCCTAAACATCCACTGGTCAGATTTTGTGACCAATACATCTGTTCTTGAACAAGCAGCTGTCACAAGTATTGAGGTCATGTTACTGAGAACGCAGCTGCTCTGGGCAGGGCACGTCTCAGGGATGAAGGACCACCGCCTCCCTAAGATCCTGCTTTATGGTGAACTTGCCACCGGCTGCCGCATGAGAGGAGCCCTGAAGAGAAGATACAAGGACTCCCTGAAACANCTCCTAGAACGCTTCCATCAATGCTGTCTCTGTACAATCCTAAACATCCACTGGTCAGATTATGTGACCAATACATCTGTTCTAGAACAAGCAGCAGTAACAAGTATTGAGGCCATGTTGATGAGAACACAGCTGTGCTGGGCAGGGCACATCTCAAGGATGAAGGACCACCACCTCCCTAAGATCCTGCTCTATGGTGAACTTGCCACCGGCTGCCGCATGAGAGGAGCCCTGAAGAGAAGATACAAGGACTCCCTGAAACAACATCTCAGCCTTGGCCATATTGATCACCATAACTGGTCTACTCTGGCCTCCAATCAGGAGGCCTGGAGACACACCATCTACAATGCTGCTGATGCTTTTGAGAAAGCACACAGGATCACCCTTTAGGAAAAAAGGCAACGTAGAAAGAATCGTGCCTTGCAGAATATGCCATGTAAGGAGTCTTTCTGCTGTGCCTTTTGCAACCGGACATGCCTGTCTCGTATTGGCCTTTTCAGCCACCAACGCGCTTGTAACAAACGTGGGTAGAGCCCTTCCCAAATCTTCGTTCGCGAAGCCCAGCCATGCTGATGATGAAACACAGAATGGAGTATACACACTATACTGGAAAGACATCATAATTGTGGGGGTTTTTAAAATAATAATTAAATAATAAGTATTTAAATAAACAAAATAATAATTAAACTCTTAAAGAAAATGGAAGAAATTAGGTGACAGAATGTAGGGTGTCAGCATCAGATTATTTTGGAAGGGAACCAAACACTCATCTGTCTAAAATAAAAAAAAAAATCTCGTTTGGAAATGTGTTTATGCTTAATTTGAACTTTGTGATGACATCATCCCAAAAGTTTTTGCTGGCCATTTAATACCACTCTGGACCCAGACCTTCAGAAGTAAACAGAATTCTGATATCTACCTCTTGTATTATCTCCTTCACAGCCCTTTATGTCTGAGGATGAATATTTACAAGATTTGTCATATTCTCACAATGTGAAGAGCTTTATGAAACAGCTTTTCAAGTAACATTTCAAAGAACAGAGCTCTAATGATTTCATTAACATAATGGCTGATCACAGATTTAACTATAACTGAGCCAATGCATTGCCATTTCAGGGAAGTTTAACAAAGTTCATTAAGCCTGGATGTGTTTATTTATCACTGCTTAAATAAAATTTTAATGTAAGAAATGCACAGGACGTGAATTTACTTGCAAATTTGATGATTTTCATATGCAAACATTTTCAGAAGGATTTAATACATTTATATTTTTAGAAAAATTATCTTTAAAGAGAATTGGCCAGTACTTCCCATAGGTCTTTCAACACATTCTTTGTATTAACATATGAATATCTAATGAAAACGGAGATGATCAGTAAAATTACCTTTATTTTCTCTATCAAGTCTGTAGAGTGAATAGCTAAGAATTATGCTGTCTTCTGTTTTATTAACAAGCACAATTTAGTCATTCACTCATTCATTTATTTTATGAATATTAACAGGGATGATTAAATTGAAAAAAATTAATCAAAAAAACCCATCACATTTTGTAAAAGGGCATATCAGCTTCTGATTCAAACTGGATTTTATTTGGGGTAAAAATCATACCAAATGTTACTTCAGTAGTTCTAACTAGAGAGTACATAACTTCAACTGAAGGATTTAAATTGCTTCGGATGCACTTCGCATTATAATTGCTTACACAGGTGGCTGGCAGAAGCATCATTCTAATTCTGTGCTCCTTTTTTCCCCCAACACTCCTAAATTGTACCAGTTTCTAGTTATCGTTCCTCCACAAATACACTCAAGATCTTCAGAAAAGCACTAAACCCACATTTGAACACATAAGAGGGTTAAATAGCATAAGGGTAGCCCCCAATAGCACAAACGTTCCAAGCTCCACGTTGCTTTATTTCTGTAAAGTCAAAATACACTATTTTGCATTTGATTCGCTGTGGCATAAAGACAAATCTTCACAATTTCAATGTTCTTAATGATTTTGTAAAGCCTCCATTCCGCTGTGTGCCGCAAGGAGACATTTTTTTAATGATTGGGAATGAATGAAATTCTAGTAAATGTCTGGATTTCACCCTGCTCCAATGGATCTATGGATCCACCAAGAGCCATCAGCATCCTACAGCAGCTGCTCTGTGTCAGTCTTCTTCAGCTGCTGCCTGTAATGCATTACCTCTTGCTGTGCAATATCCTTGCTGAGCAAGTCAGGAACATATTAAAAGGGACTTGTGTCCTTCCCTTGTTGATAGTGTGCACTGCAGCAATTTAATGATTCTTGCCATCCTCTTACTGCACCGTTTCTTCATCCATAAATGTCCACTCTCTTTCCCTTTGGCAGTCCTTTGGTACTCATTTTTCCACAAAATCCTGCTCATGCAGAATTTTGTGGAAAAAGGATTTCAACAACAATCTCCTTTGAATCAATCTCATTGAATCAATCTAGTTGGAAAAGGATCTCAAAAATAATCCTATGTCCCCCTTTTTACATTATTCTTTATTGAAATTCACTTTATAATTGCCTGTCACAATAAGGTACTATTTTTCTCTTTAGAGCTAAGAATTAGATTTTTTTCTCATTCATACATGGGGTAGATCCATGTTTAAAGTAGCTAAAGTACTCTTCTAGATTCCAACTGTTTTTGTAATGAACTTTGTCAATTTGGCCCCTATATTTCCTGCCTCTTTTCATCACAGCTTCACAGGTAAGAAGTTCCTTCATATTCAAGCTATTGGCAACAATTATGCGGTCTCATTTGCAGGGTAGCATGGCTTAATGGAGCTAAAACTGCTCAATCTGTGCAATGAAAATCTCATCAACTAGAGAATAGAAATCATCAGTTTCTTGTAGTGTAACATCTCATTGCAAACTACTCATACTGTTTATACAGTATGCAAATTGATTTCTGAAAATCCCAGGTAGAATCTTAGCATCCTCATTATTCTAAATGTCACAAATCCAAGTGACCTAAGTAGCCAAATGTTGTCTGCCTTCGAGCTCTCCTGGTCCTCCTGCCATTGCTACTATGGGCATCACTGGGAGAACTTGCACCCTGTTGTCTTGTAAAGCAGTACTGCCGTGTCTACATCAGCCAGACATTGATGCTCAAATTCCTCAGGGCTGAAGCCCCTCAGGCATGCTTTGTCCAAACTTCAATTGCCTTTTTTTTAGCATGTTTAGCTACAACAGCAATTTCTCCAGTGACCAGGTGGCTATGGCTAATTTTATTTCTTACCTTTTAATGGTGTAACCATAATTTTATATACATAATAGTGACAAACAGCTATTCTGGATAAACTAGAATATTCAAAACTGCAGCATAATGATGCAATGGAGAGAAGCACAGACCTTATATCACAGCAGAGCCCTTGAAATGAAGAACAGGCAATGCAGTGTAGGACAGTGCAGGCATGGGATGGTAAGAGGGAGGTTGACATTGAAGAATCTGGAGTTAGAAACAATTCACCAAAGCACAAATAAAGAAATACAACTGTGGGAGCTGGGTAGAACCAGTTTAAGGATAACAGAGAGAACAATGAACAAGTATTCAACATATCTAACCCATGCTGTATATAGGAAATTTCAGTGTGACATGGACTTGCAGACCAAGGCAGACCAGGATGTAAAGCATGTTAGAAAACATACAAATCAGTCCCATATAGACCCTATGGTGAGGAAAAGGATGCCATTGTGATTGATTTTACACTTTTTCTGGGGAAAAAAAAAAGAGAAAGAAACACCATCAACACCATCACTGTCCTTCTGGTGAAGAGTCTGGGACACTGTCAGCTCCTTTTAAATCCCCCTTCCACCTGCAGCCAGACTGCAGCCACTCACCTCAGGACTCAGAGAGTTCTGGATGGATGTGCATAACTTTAAAGAAATGATACATGTACTAAAAATTGTTCATATAAGAATTTTAATTTTATTGTTCTTATTTATTGTTGTTAAGCCTTTTTCTGTAATAGTTTCTTTACTTTCTTTCTCTATTGTTTTCCATGAACTAATTATATCTGTACCAATACTTATTTGATTAGGCTTTTAAGATTTCTGTTACACTAAAAGTAAATTCTTAGCTTTGCATGTAAGGTGTGTTTCTGTTTTGGCAGTACAATATTTTAAGTGTAATGGGCTATTTGATTAATGTAGAAACGTTCAACCAGAGATCCATATCTGAACTATTCACCTTAAACTTTCTCTAGAGGCAATAAAAATAAGTTCATGATCAGTGCAGTCAAAGATGCAATTCATCTTAAATCAAATATTTAAATTATATCTCCATTTCCAATGATTGGAAAGGGATTTGCAATTTGTAACTTTGACAGAACAACTACACTGAGGTCTTCTGAAATTAGAGATGAGTTTCATTGTGTTTAGTACATGAAAGTGAGCATACCTTTTGTTTTTATATTGTTTCAGAAGCTTTTACTTCACTGCACATTCAGTCCAACAAAAAGAGTATAGCTTTGAAGTAGCTAATACCATGTTGCAGGGGTTGAAGTAATCACACTACTTCAGTATTTGAATCAGTGGGAACAGAAAAGGAAAATAGTAAACCTTTATCTGCCCTATACACCATCACAGTCTTTTGTGATCATATAAGTAAATCTGGCAAGGCTGCTCTTTTCCATGTTCATCACACCCTTTTCTCTCAAAATTTCCTGCAGTTATTTAATTCCTAAAAAAGTATGTCTCATAAAGCAGTACAAGTTAAGTCATCAGCTGTTGTAATCAGAGTACAACTGTTAACTGTAAAGTTATGTATTTACTAGGATAAAGGCTGCTCTACTGTTCAATCTAATACATCAGGAAAACAAAACTTTACTACCGGTCACCCAATTTGACATTTTCTTCTTCCTCTTCTGGGCTCCTTAGCCGCAGAGCTAAGAAGCAGTCTTATGGTTTCCCCATTCAAAAAACACACAAAAAATAATCATTCAGTTGAGTGTGATGCCTTTTTACTTCTTCAAGGGAGGCTTCCAAACGCAAAAGATAAATAAGAAAGAGAAGTCTCAAAGTTAGAAATAAATGTGGAATATACCAAGTATTTGCAAAAAGATAATTGGTAATTCTGCTTGGCTCATCCTCTAAGAAATAAATTAATCTGGATCCTGTATGTACTAAAGCAATCAGCATCCTTTCCAAGCAGGGCCAACAAGAGAACACTGCAATTAGTAAGTGTGGGCACAGCCTTGATTTATAATGAACCATGAAATAAAATACTTTATATACATGAACACAAAACATTTTGCACACTTACAATGATTTGATCTTTAAATTTCAATTTGCCGCTTCTGAACAAGTGGATCAGGTGTTTGACTGAAAGGGTTGTTCATATCCAAAAGACTTTCCTTACTTTCACTAACTTGCTTTAAATAGCCAACAAATCTTGCTTACTTTCATTAATTAATGAAGATTAATATAAAAATATTGGTGAGAAGTATATTTTGATTAAATTTTAAAACTACTTACAAGTTGGAAATACCTAACCTCCACTGTATTTTAATATCAATTTGTTTCACTACGTTACAGAGAGTGTTTTAATTTTTACTGGTTAATTAGATTCAAAGTCTTCTTATGGACAAAGGAAACATACCCAAAAATTATATTGTTAGTCTAGTTAAATCTTAACACAATAACGAGAGAGTTAGTATTAGATTCCTTACAGTGATCCTAATTCTGATAGTTCAAGATAAATACAGCTCAAGTGACATGCACACACAGACCTTCTAGTGCCCACCTCCTTTCTTTGACATTCTGCCCACCCTTGCACAGCCATTTTGGTTCCTCAGTTAATTGGTGACTTCAGATGGGGCAAGATGACAAATGTTTTATGTCCTGTGCTGGAAGGAGTATGACACTGACACTGATGATTTCTTCTTCCTCATTATAGGGTCCACTTGGGGCAATTATTATGCATTTAGTCCTATACTGTGCTTTTTCTTTACTGGTTTACAGCTCCACTTTACCTCCAAATTTATATGTGGTATTGGATATTTGTTCATTTTATTTCCTTAGTTACCCCCGAAGGTGTTTTAGCCGAGACTACCCCTCTTGGATGAGTGATAATCATCCTAACTGAGCTATTACAGCCTTGAGTCTCTCAT